>NC_091121.1:54510286-54685286 GCF_040183065.1 Periplaneta americana | reverse complement strand
ACTGTCTTACCCTACTTCTTATGTGTTGCTTTTTATTACACATATTCTTATTCGTACGAGTATAATATTTCTGTAACGACAATAAAATTTATGATCCTTTAACTGTATTCGCTGACACTCTGCTGGCAGTTGGTAGTAGATCAATTTACCTCTTTATAATGAAAAATAGCAACAAATGACATCAGCCTCTTCCTTGGAGCCATAGAATTAGCGCTCTGTTTAGATATTATTTTTAGTGAAAGGCCCGTTGGACAATGGAAATGGTTACTGTTTAAGTAACTACATGAAATCTAAACAAAATAAGGTGGAGATAGAAGTAAACTGTTTAGTTGTTGAAGGAGAGATTTTCATTTACAGACTACGAACTAAGAATTTCGAACTGAAGCCGAGACGCACGTAAAAGAATCCTGTCTGTGATAAAGGGCTCCAGGCAAAATTCGTTGGCTATTTCTTGTTAATATCACATCACTTATTCTACTGCAAAAACCACACAATGTGAATGAAGAAAAATAATGATGAAACTGATCAGAAAGAAGTAAAGGAATTGGGTGGGTCACTGGTTGACAAGAAACTGCCTTCTGAAGATGTACTGGAAGGAATGGTGAATGGGAGAAAAGTTCAGGACAGAAGAAGATATCAGATGATAGACGACATTCATATATAGGTGAATCATATGAAGAGACAAAGAGGAAGGCAGAAAATAGGAAAGATTGGAGAATGCTGGGTTTGTAGTGAAAGACCTGCCCTTAGACAGAACATTATGAATGAATGAATGAACGAACAAGGGAAAATGTAGTTTCCCGTACATCTGAAATAAGTGATCGCTGATAAGTTCTTAATTTTACTTTCGGAATGCAAGAACTCCACTGTCCAATTTTTCTAGGAAAGAAGTCTGGCAGCAAAGGACATTCATTTATAAAGAAAATCTACTTGTATATGGTAAGCATTGCCTGTCACGACGCTGTCTACAAATGTGAGCAGGAGTTCTCCGAAGGTTGGACAAATATTGAACACCGAGTCGGTCGGGCAATGGAGATCGTCATGGAGGGAAACTTGCAACAGGTTGGCAACTTGATCCGAGCAGACAGGATGAAGGGGACGATATGCTAGTTTTGATAATCTCAGGTGATGAATCTTGGGTAAATCATTATTAATCCGACACAAAGTGTCTGTTAACGCTTGGATCATGTCGCACCATCTTTGTTTGGTTTGTGAGCACATCGATATTACTGCCATCAAGCGGAAATAGCTTCAGGCGCCTCATTCAGAAATGTAAATCACTAGCCTATTTATTTTTACTTACTGACTCTCTCACGTATTTAATCCTTAAATCGATCCTTACGTAACTTAAAAATTATGTACAAAGAATAATGGCGTTTCATTAGAATCAATGAATTGGAAGCGAACTGGGAGCAGAAACATTAAAAAATATACGGGAAAACGCATCCTTACAAGGTAGTTCGGGGCTGCAAAAAACTGAATATGTGAGCTGCAAGCCTGTTGGCCCCTTGTCTCACTCCGAACTTCGCTGCTCACTGAAGGAACTCTAGAAATTTTGAAGGGGAAAATGCCGAGAATGGACGTAATCTATTAGCTACTACATGAAGGGGGAAGGGGCGATGGAGGAGTTAACTGCAGGATCGGAACTGGCGTTTCATGCAACCCAAAGGATTTCATAAATATTTTTATAACCAGTTCTTTTGCCACGTTCAATTAAGAAATATTTAATGTTGTGTTCTTGTCTTGAAATAAGAGTATTTTAAATTTTGGCATAAAATTTTTCAAAATCCAGTATTACTGATGTTCTATAAACCAGCACTTAGTGCTTTCCTACCTAACTGTACTGAACAGACATAATACTGTGCGTAATAAACCACAGACTTTGTTTGTATTTTTTGATAATCAAAATACAAAATTAGAGATTTGCATCTATTTAAACTTTACTGTATTAATACTTAAAACTTACTTAGCTTTTCAGTTCATATCATAGTCAAAAAAAATTACTGAGGATTACTGTAAGAAACTTCTCGCGATATTTCGTGCATATATTTTTATAACGTTGTATAAGATTATCTAAGAAGCGTTAATATGAAAGCAAAAGCCAACAACGTTTACTATCCGGAGTTAACTTTCCTTCTGCCCATTAACACGTGCAATATACATAACTTCCATTTCCTAGAAGAACAGCAGCCAACGGTAATGGACACAAAATGTCTGGTCATATAAGCTTTCCCTCTCCGAGGTGAACAATATAGATGTATAAATCCTGTTGCACACTACAGAAATTATTACGAATTACAGCTAATTGCTTTTATAAAGGCGAACTGTTCATTGACTAAGATAATAATTCAAATGTAAATCTTATTAAAAACACTTCCGCTCGCAGCTGGGAGCGTCATAGTGTTTATAACTGCGGAAGCATATTTAATAAAACAGGCGTAATAGGGAGATTTATATAATTATTATTATCTATAAACCGAGCCCAAACAAACCACTTCCTTTAGCATTGTAATATAATTCAGGTGCTCAGAATAATAACTGCAGATCCCAACCGAAATTCATTCTGAGAAAAATTACATTTTATTTTTGTTTTTAAGCCTTGCCAAATTTTTAATATTATGTGGAAATTACTTAAGAGAAGTAAATATAGATATAATAAGATCTAGATTTTGTAAAAAGGTAAATAAGAATCACATGAAAATGCTCAAATATAGACGCCAGAATGGAAATGGGGATGGAAGGTAGTAGGGGAACAATATTACTTACTTAGTTACTTACTTACTTTTAAGGAACCCGGAGGTTCTTTGCCGCCATCACATAAGCCCGCCATTGGTCCCTATCCTGAGCAAGATTGAACCAGTCTCTATCATCATATCCCACCTCCCTCAAATCCATTTTAATATTATCTTCCCATCTAGGTCTTTTTCCCTCCAGCCACCCAACTAACACTCTATATGCATTTCCGGATTCGCACATATGTGTCACATGCCCTGCCCATCTCAAACGTCTGCATTTAATGTTCCTAATTATGTCAGGTGCAGAATACGATGCGTGCAGTTCTGTGTTATGGAACTTTCTCCATTCTCCTGTAACTACATCCCTCTTAGCCCCAAATATTTTCCTAAGCACCTTATCCTCAAATATCTTTAACCTATGTTCCTCTCTCAACGTGAGAGTCCAAGTTTTACAACCATATAGAACAACCGGTAATATAAATGTTTTATAAATTCTAACTTTCAGATTTTTGGACAACAGACTGGATGATAAAACCTTCTCAACCAAATAACAACAGGCATTTCCCCATATTTTTTCTATGTTTTATTTCTTCCCGAGTGTCATTTATATTTGTTACTGTTGCTCCCAGGTATTTCAATTTTTCCACATCTTCAAAGGATAAATTTCCAATTTTTATATTTCTATTTCGTGCAATATTCTCGTCACGAGACATAATCATATACTTTATCTTTTCGGGATTTACTTCCAAACCTATTTCTTTTAGGGGAACAATATTAGTTAGGAAAATGAAATTTTTGTGTTATATTGTAGAGAAAGAAGAAAATGATATCTTGAAAAGATATTTAAGATTCCTACAAAACTAAGTCTAACTGATTAAAAGAATTAAACAATAACGTAAGCAATTTAGGACTAAATTCGTTATGGCAAGAAATTGGTGCAATTAATATAAATTTGATAGATAAAATTATAATGGAGAGGAATAATGAGATAGTGAGACAGGAAATGTTTAGCAATTTGAAGAGTTTAAAATCATTAGTAGATTACAAAGAAATTAAAATCATATGGGAACAGGAAGAATATACAAAACTTAACAACAAGGAAGAAAGGAAGAGACTAGCGTGGTGAAGACTGGGAATTTTGGAGGTTAAAAAAATAGAAGAGGACTCATAGGAAAGATACATATCGTTTACATATGTAATCAAAAAGAAGACGCGATACACATTCTACTATCTTACCCAGAAAATGAAGAACAAGACAAAATTTTATTCAGGGGCCATTACTAACGTGGATGGCTGAAAATGCTGTGTGAAGATCTTGAAATTAATTACTACCTCTGGTGAGCTAAAATTGTATCAATCCTTGTCGTATTGTAAACCATGTAACATGAACTGCTTGTAACTAATATTACACATAATTGTCTAAGTAACAAAGAATTGAGCAGTGGACCACAGTTTGCTGACTAAACTGGCAACCAATTTTCGTAGCAACTCATATAGAAGTGGTGCTACATATAGCTTTAATTAAAACACAATTATCCAAACAAACAGAATGTCAGGGTGAGTGTATGAAGTTTTCAAAACCGCCCCTAGCGGTTTGACAACTTCGCACCCTGCCATCCCAGAGTGATTAACC
Organism: Periplaneta americana; assembly: GCF_040183065.1. Classification (NCBI taxonomy): domain Eukaryota; kingdom Metazoa; phylum Arthropoda; class Insecta; order Blattodea; family Blattidae; genus Periplaneta; species Periplaneta americana. Next base: position 54,680,918 of record NC_091121.1, on the reverse strand, counting down.
CTTCCCTTTGTGTTCATCGCAAATTGTAATGCAGAGAGTTAACCCAGCGTTCACTGTTTTAGATCAATTTCAGGATTAGCGCTTTGTTCTTGGAAAATAATCTTCAAACAGCGAAAAATGTCACCAAAAATGATTTGTACTGAAGTTTCTGTCTCATTAATAACGGAGAACAATATATTTGCCCCGCATCCGCATATCTACAGGTTCTACTATAAGTTTAAGGACACCTCATTGAAAGAGATGTTGCATTCCTGTCCTTATACTTATATGAAATCCCCTGATGTTTATGGCTATGAAAAATGAAGTTCTTTTTACTTCAAACCCAATCTTTCAAACTATGGATTATATAACAATTTTTCTGTTATGAAAACTTACTGAAAAATACATTTTAGTGGGAAAAAATTAATTACTCCAGAATAGATGCATTTAGAATTTTGATATAGTATTAGATTTTATATCAAGTCATTCTTCCACACTACAGTAATCTTCCACTTCACGTCCACACTCCTGAATTTCGACCCATTTTCACTTTTTTTCAAGAAAGAAATCTAACCTTTCCACACTTATATCAAACTTCACAACTGATTAGTAAAATGGAGGGAATAAGTTGATTGACCAGTATTAACAACTCCCAATGTTGTAGAAGACTGATAAATGGGCAACTTACTAGTGTTATATATTTAAGCACGTGGGCTTACAGCTGTTTCGGTATATACACCATTGTCAGAACCTACTGGATCATAGCGTCAGCTTTATATCGCTGCCTGTTGTCAGGGTGTGTTTGTGTGTTGTAATGTGGAGTCCAATAGTGAGTATGTTCTGAAATTGATCTGCGTGTTGAGAATTTGATTTGAGTGTGTTTTAGTGTGTATATTTCACATTGTTCTATTGTGTTGAGTTTTTGGTTTTTTGGTTGGATGTGTAGGATTTCCATTTCTGTATTTATGTTATTGTATGTATGGTTAGCATCATTTATTTTATTTATGTAGGTTATTTTACGACGCTTTATCAACATCTTAGGTTATTTAGCGTCTGAATGAGATGAAGGTGATAATGCCGGTGAAATGAGTCCGGGGTCCAGCACGAAAGTTACCCAGTTATCATATTGGGTTGAGGGAAAACCCCGGAAAAAATCTCAACCAGGTAACTTGTCCCGACCTGGAATCGAACCCGGGCCACCTGGTTTCGCTGCCAGACGCGCTGACCGTTATTCCACAAGTGTGGACTAGCATTATTTATGTGTTCGGCATATGTAGATGTAGAATCGAACCCGGGCAACCTAATTTCGCGGCCAGACGCGCTAACCATTACTCAACAAGTGTGGACTGTAGTGATTAAATAAATTTAATTGAATCAGTAAAATTTGTGAAGTGATTCAGTCTCCGAGTTTAGTAAAATATGTCCGTAAGTTCAGTGAAGAAATTCGGTAATTTTAGTTCATTAGAGTAAATCAGCGTATTATGACGCTATGATCCAGTAGGCTCTGACGATGATGTATATACACCGAAACAGCTGTAAGCCCACGTGCTTAAATATATAACACTAGTAAGTTGTCCATTTAGCCTATCAATCTTCTGTAATAAAGTGTTAAAAGTAGTATACGCAAGACTCAAGATGGATTCCCAGTGTTATAATGTAAGTGGCAGTGGCTGTCCCAGGTAAATTTTCAGAGAATTTCAAACTTAAGAAAATTTTAGAAAATGGTATTTTTTTTAAGAAAATAAAGAAACATATCTGGATTTTAATGCGTGAACGAGGTGTCAGAATTTGTTTAAACAAAAAGTAATATTTGCACAACAAGCTTTTGAGATATGTATTTTAACTCTATCCCTAAAAATTATTGATAAAATATATCTATTCTCGAGTAATTAACTCGAGTAATTAATTCTTTTTCCTGCAAAAAATGTAATAATTTTCAGTAAGTTTTCATAACATAAAAATTGTTATATATAAACCGCAGTTTGAAATATAGAGAGATTGGGTTTGCAGTAAAAACTTCATTTTTATAGGCATTTGGTCCCTTTATAAACATCAAGGAATTTCACATAAGTATAAGAACAGAAGTGCAACATCTCTTTCGGAGGAGTAGGCCTATCCTTAAACTTCTGGTGTAATTTATACGTATAGGAATGCATTGGATTTCATCTCGCGTAAACACATTTCCAATTCATCCAGTAACTTATTATACCACTAATAAACTTTCGACTAAAAGAGTTTACGATTAAAATATTAGGTAAATTAGGTAACCTAGTCCAAGAAAATATATTGTTTCCTTTTTAATTGTAATCATTCATCAAGTCACCTCTTCAAAGTTTCCTTACATTCCAGGATTCGTTTGCACATCGTAATCAGTCCTTTTAAGTCTCATAAATATACTGTAATCTTTAAGTGACCTCTAATCATTGTATTCAATTCTTTATATTCAAACGCCGTAGCGAAAATGTGATCGTGCGCCGAGCCACAGTGTAACCTGCAACGTGGATAGCACCTATGGAGGGAAGCGGACACCCGAAGGGAAGTGAAGCAACTGTCTGACTTATTAACGAATTTTCATTTTCCTTAAGTCTGCAATCAAATATAATTTTATAGAGTACAAGGTTACAAACTAATGTTTAGTACGTGTAACGAAGAAACAAATGAACAAGGAAACATTATCACAACTTAAAATTAACTGTCTTCAGAATGTCTCTGCGACAGAGTTTCAAAATCAGGAATTAGGTCACTTACTGTCAGTCGCAGTTGATCACGAAGGTATTTGTCTTTCAGCCGTGATCTAAATTTGGTTTTCACTATTTTCATTGTTGAAAATAATTTTTCACAAACGAAAGTTTCAGCGAACATGGCTTCAACAAAGCAAGCGAAAGAACGAAGCTTCGGATATTTATTTTTTGGCAAAGATTTAAAAAGTTTAATATTTCAGTCGTTCAGAGCAGAAGTGGTGTAAGTCAAAATTGGGTAATGAGGTTTAAAGTAAAAATTCTGTAAAATACAGTTCAAAGTAACAATTAATATGTCCTTTGTGCTATCCACTGACTACTAATAGTTTAAATAAATTCAATATAAATTGGTACTTTGCGCTGAATTTTACAGAATGTTTACTTTAACCCTCATTACTCATTTTTCACTTACACCACTTCTGTTCTGAACTGCTCATTTGTCAAGTCCTTACAGCTTGCTTTCATTTAACATCACATTGTAAATCTGTGAGTTTAAATTGAAAACTTACTGTAACCCTATTATTAGTACATCTGCTGAAAAAGGATCGAAATAATAATAATAATAATAATAATAATAATAATAATAATAATAATAATAATAATAATAACAATAACAACAACAACACTTAACCTTTTAATGTTTCATGAGTGACATGTAGTATAATGCCGTTTTATGTTATACAACCGTTTTCCTCGTAATACTTGTGAACAAATCATACATTTAATATTCTCATTATACTGCGTCCTCCCATTCTACTTGAAACTTTAGTTTTTGTAGAGGTACATGATTTCGAGAGAGACATTGCGACGATACGCCACTCGCAGGTCAGAAACAAATACAAATGGAACGGGGTTTGACTCCAGTGAGTGAGAGTATGGGGTTGGGGGAAGTAGGAAGCAAGCTATTATTGCGAGCCACAATGTGCTTGCGAGTCACATTTTCGCCACGGCTGTACTAGATCAAGTGGACATTTCCGATTAACGACTACTTCCTAATTTACTGCCAACATGTTTTCTCTAATATTCTCAAAAAAATATCACATTTTGTAATTTGTTTTCTTTGTGATGAACTTGCCGCCGCCACGACTCTTTCATAAACTCTTAACTGTATATCTTTCTATTGTATCTTCATTTCATGTCACTTGAACAACCCAATATTCTTAAAAATACAAACGCTCCATGTTGGACCTGTCACTGTTGATACCCTCTTTTGTAAGGCTAGAACTGACACTTTTAAAAGTCATTTTTAAATTAATTATTTCCCTAGGAGGCTCCGTGACAATGAACCATAGAAGTTATACAGTCATAATAAAGCGTATGCCTGAAGCAGTGTTAAAGTACCATACAAATTTGACCGGCTTACATTTCATTATTTATCGAACTATATATCATTGTGGTACGCATTATGCCGAAAGACTCACGAACATCGTGGAATACTCTAGGAACTAACTTCTGAAAAAAATTGTGATGAAAAAAGTTCATGTAAACGTACAATAATTTCCGACAACTATGGTCCTGGAACACAACTATGATCCACGATATAACCATTCATATTTTACACTCTATAACGTAGTAGCTCGTACATCCACATTTTGCTGTACTGAAGTTTGAAGTCAAGTCACTGCAGCTATCTACGAACGGTCTACGATAGCTTGTTTCTATAATGTTCTTTGAATGGTTGTATCGTGAACCATAGTTGTGTTCCAGGACAACAGTTCTGAGAAAATACAGTAGGGTAAAGTTGCCTATTTCCGTGATACCCCTAATTCCATGATACTTTTTTAAAATTTAATGTCAGTCAAAGCTTTGCCGTTCGACCATAGCGCCAGACATCTTTCTCGAAAGAGTGCATCTTTCCCTACTTTTGAGACATCGGTGAGCTTCATAGCAAGATACCCAATGCAGTGACATTCAGTGAAAAAAGTATCACGGAATTAGGAGTATTACGGAATTAGGCAACTTTACCCTATGTCATAATTTTAAAATTAAGTTAGAGCCTCCTCAGAGCTGAACTTGAACGTGAGAATTATGAAGATACACACATTTAAATATCTATGGAAATGGCACCGGATGTATTACAAATTCATTGAAGTGTATTCCCATTATTACTAGTCAGAGAATCTTGTATTGAAATTGGTTTTGGAAGACCTCGTCTTTCATGGCAATGCACGTAGTCGCTCGAGAGTGAAGTGCAAGCAGAAACATAGTACGTATACTAGTAATAAAGCACAGAAATGGTGAACAGTAGTTCCAATTCTGAGTTCGTTGTGAAATTTTATGGAATACTCTATCCACTGTTCCAAGTAGTGTCAGTTATTAATATGGCATTGTAAATTCTAAACACTCGAGCGAAGTTCACAAGAATATGTGCTACGGAAATAAGAATCGTAATTATTTTCAAAACTATTCAAAATCGGAAACACGTAGTCTATATAAGAACTGCTTCTTCACAATGATATCAGAAATCAGTTCCCAGAATACTGCACGATCTTCGTGAACCATCCTGTATAACCCTTCCACACGTTGCCAAATATAGCTTGATAAGATTTTAGCAATGCACAGTGAATGCGTCAAGAGGCTTGATGCTTGAGCGGACTATTCTGGATAATTTGTGTGCGGTTCGTTTCATTAAGTGGACATTCTACTGAAGTGACTAACTTCCATGTGTTTAAAGATAAATTCACAAACATTTATTACTGGTGTATCTGGTTAATAACAACACATGTACAAAATTTCATTCCTCTATGATAATTGGTTTGCATTTTATTAATATCTTAATCAAATATTGTATCGCTTTATATAAGATGTCCTTGCGCCACAATTTACAATATTTTAAACTGATATTCACTTATATGATTCTTTATATACATTGGAACAAACATTATATTGGGTTTTCTATATCGTGAATCGTAAATTACTAGAAACTTTTTATGGTTATTAAAATTTCCATTTTTTATTCTTCTATAATAAAATACGGGAATTTTACTTGAAGCAAGTAAAGAGATAGGTTTGGAAGAAATCCCGAAAAGTATAAAGACAAAGTATATGATTATGTCTCGTGACGAGAATATTGTACGAAATGGAAATATAAAAATTGGAAATTTATCTTTTGAAGAGGTGGGAAAATTCAAATACCTGGGAGCAATAGTAACAAATATAAATGATACTCGGGAGGAAATCAAACGCAGAATAAATATGGGAAATGCCTGTTATTATTCGGTTGAGAAGCTTTTATCATAAAGTCTGCTGTCAAAAAATCTGAAAGTTAGAATTTATAAAACAGTTATATTACCGGTTATTCTTTATGGTTGTGAAACTTGGACTCTCACTTTGAGAGAGGAACATAGGTTAAGGTTATTTGAGATTAAGGTGCTTAGGAAATTATTTGGGGCTAAGAGGGATGAAGTTACAGGAGAATGGAGAAAGTTACACAACACAGAACTGCACGCATTATATTCTTCACCTGACATAATTAGGAACATTAAATCCAGACGTTTGAGATGGGCAGGGCATGTAGCACGTATGGGCGAATCCAGAAATGCATATAGAGTGTTAGTTGGGAGGCCGGAGGGAAAAAGACCTTTGGGGAGGCCGAGACGTAGTTGGGAAGATAATATTAAAATGGATTTGAGGGAGGTGGGATATGATGATAGAGACTGGATTAATCTTGCTCAGGATAGGGACCAATGGCGGGCTTATGTGAGGGCGGCAATGAACCTCCGGGTTCCTTGAAGCCAGTAAGTAAGTATAATAAAAAAATCTGGTAATTTATTGATTAATTTTACAGCAAACGTCTATAGTAGCTTTTAATCCCATGTATATAAAGATCCATATAAATGAATATTAGTTAAGAATAATGTAAATTGTCTCTCTCTCTCTCTCTCTGTTTCTCTTCCTTATCCCAACGTCCTTAGATCAAGTCCATGAGATTATGTTGTTCCAGCAGGTGTGCAACTTTCTTTGGGCATGAGTAGATGTAGTAAGGGTTGAGGCCTAAACATGACAAGATGTGAGATAGTGAAGCTTGTTCTATGTTGCATTTTGTGCATATTGCGAAGATCTTCTGTGATGCAATTATCTTCATATGTTTTGTATGTCCACTTTTCAATCTTGTTATTGCTGTTTGTGTATTTCTTTTGAGTTGGCAGTTAATGACTGTTCCTGGATGTTGTTCTTTGTATCTTCCATGTAAATTGTGGTGCATTGGACTTTTTATATAAAGCGAATCAATATTTTAATAAAGTATTATAAAATGCAAACTACTTATCATAGCCGGATGAAACTTTCTACATTTTTCATTATTAATTAGATATACCAGTGACCAAACTGAGTGAATATGATAGTTGTTGATTTCATTATTTGTGAACCCTAAAATATATGGAACTTGGAAATTTCAGTATAGTGTAACCTTAACTCGGAATGTGACAAACTTAAATACCCGCTATAAACATAGTTTTGCAAAAACAGAAAAAAACTGTGATCGAGTGATTAATAATTCATTAACAAAATAATGTATAAAAGAACTTCAGGCTGAAATAAACATTGGTGTTAAGGAAATTCAGGAAGTATTCCAGAATAAAGTTATTATTTCATGGACATAATTGTAATTTACTAAACTATTACTCTTTCATGCAATTTTTAAATTTCTTTTACACTGTATCTTACTTATTGCAATTTTATTGCATTATTATTACATTATTACATTGTTATCAATCAGTCAATCAAAAGAACGAACGGATTTCCAAGTTAGTGAAAACGTTACGCTTCTATGCTTTTATTTTTATTAATTTACATGTTCGACGATGAATGTGACACGGGCCACATATCAATTTGTTGGATCACTCAAGCCGGTCACTAGGTTAAACCATTATGAGTGAATAAATTCATTATAAATGAGTCTGTAAATTCAATTAAGGTGATAAATACAGCGAAGTGTGTAGGCCTGAAAATTTAGTGAAGCTCACAATGTCAGTACGCTAATTCAGTAATTTCAATACAGTGACTCAGTAAATCATCAAAGTGAATCACTAAATGTAACGCAGTTAATCAGAAAATTTAGTAGAGCAAGTCAGTAAATTCAGTGTAGTGGATCAGTAAACTAAATGTATCGGGTCAGTAAATTCAGTGTAGTGATTCAATAAGTTCAAGTGAGTCAGTAAAATCTATGAAGTGGTCGGGTCTGTATGTTCAGTGAAATAATTCGATAATTTTAGTTCAATAAAGTAATTCGGCAATTTTAGTGTATTGATTAAATTCAATACAGTGACACAGTAAATTCTGTGAAGTGATTAAATAAATTAAAGTGAGTTATTCGGTCTGTAAGGTTAGTGAAATATATTAATAAGTTCAGTGAAGTAATTCGGCAATTTTAATGCAGGGAGTAAATTCAGCACACTGAATCAGTAAATTCTGTGTAGTGATTAGTAGGTTATTTTTACGGCGTTTTACCAACATCTTAGGTTATTTAGCGTCTGAATGAGATGAAGGTGATAATGCTGGTGAAATGAGTCCGGGGTTCAGCATTGATAGTTGCCCAGCATTTGCTCATATTGGGTTGAGGGAAAACCCCGGAAAAAACCTCAACCAGGTAACTTGCCTCTGCCAGCAATCGAACCCGGGACACGTGGTTTCGCGGCCAAACGCGCTAACCATTACTCCACAGGTGTGAACTGTAGTGATTGAATAAATTCAATTGAATCGGTGAAATTTGTGAAGTGATTTCAGTGAAGAAATTCAGTAATTTTACAATTTCAAATATATATGAATTTATTACGGTCAGAATTACTTATCAATAATAATTATTGATAAATAATTCCGACGGTAATAAATCCACACATATTTGAAATTGTATTAATTATACTTATCGGACCCAACATGCCTTTGAAATCGGTAATTTTAGTTCATTAGAGTGAATCAGTATATTCTGTATAGTGATTCAATAAATTGAATTGAATTGGTAAAATCTGTGAAGTGATTCGGTCTGTAAATTTAGTGGAATATGTTCGTAAGCTCAGTGAAGTAATACAACAGTTTTAGTGCAGTGAATAAATTCAGCTCAGTGAATTAGTAAATTTTGTGTACCGATTCAATAAATTGAATTGAATCGGTAAAATCTGTGAAGTGATTCGGTCTGTAAATGTAGTGATATAATATGTCCACAAGTGCAGTGAAGTAATTCGGTAATTTCAGTGTAGTGAACCAGTAAATTCTGTGCAGCGATTCAATAAATTCAAATGAGTCGGTAAATTAAGTGAAGTGATTCGGTCTGTAAGTTCAGTGAAGTACGCCCATAAGTTCAGTAAAGCAATTCAGTAATTTCGGTGCAGTGAACCAATAAATTCTGTGCAGCGATTCAATAAATTCAAATGAGTCTGTAAATTCAGTGAAGTGATTCGGTCGGTAAGTTCAGTGAAGTACGCCCATCAGTTCAGCGAAGCAATTCGGTAATTTCAGTGCAGTGAACCAATAAATTCTGTGCAGAGATTCAATAAATTCAATGAAATGGTTCAGTCTGTAAGTTCAGTGAAGTACGCCCTTAAGTTCAGTGAAGCAATTCGGTAATTTCAGAACAGTGAACCAATAATTCTGTGCAGCGATTCAATAAATTCAAATGAGTCGGCAAATTCAGTGAAGTGATTCGGTCTGTAAGTTCAGTGAAGTACGCCCATAAGTTCAGTGAAGCAATTCGGTAATTTCAGTGCAGTGAACCAATAAATTCTGTGCAGAGATTCAATAAATTCAATGAAATGGTTCAGTCTGTAAGTTCAGTGAAGTACGCCCTTAAGTTCAGTGAAGCAATTCGGTAATTTCAGAACAGTGAACCAATAATTCTGTGCAGCGATTCAATAAATTCACATGACTCTGTAAATTCAGTGAAGTGATTCCATCTGTAAGTTCATTGAAGTACGCCCATAAGTTCAGTGAAGTAATTATGAAGTAATTCGGTAATTTCAATGCAGTAAGTAAATTCAATGATGTGAATCAGCAAATTCACTGGAGCTAATGAGAAAAATTAAGTGGATTGTCAGTGCAGTGAATCAGAAAATTGAATGGAATAATTCAATAAATTCAGTGTACTCAGTGAGTACATTCAGTGTATTTAGTCACTAATGAAATCAATAAATTAAGTGAAGTCGGTAAATTTAGTTAAATAATGCAGTGAAGTTGTAGTTAGATGAGTGAATTAAGTTAGTAAAGTGGATAAAGAATTCAGTAAGTTATAAACAAATCAGTAAATCACATAATTCATGTTAGAAAATTAAGTCAACCATGTAAGTTCCGTCAAGTAATTAAATTTAACATAGTGAATATGAAAATTTTGTGAAGTTAGTATAGTCCGTTGCAGTAAGTTAGTAAGTCAGTATGTGAACCTGTCACTAAGTCATTTGATTAGCGATTGAGCGAAATATCGAGCTAATCAATAAAAAGAGTACAAACAGACTTACCAACAAACATAGCGCTGCCTTGAAACGAACTGCGTGTCTCGTGACGTTTACGATTAACTAGGAAATATTGGGAGCCCTCCTTCAGTCGTAATTGCCAACACATCGTTTTATTTAAACGTTACGTTCATTAGCATTCATGATGGACGAGTTCAAACATGCTGCACACGTCAACACCCAACATCATTACTCTTGTTTACACAAGAATGGGGCGAATCAGATACCAATATTTAAACGTTAACAATTGAGTTGCAAATTAACAGACAACATACAAATTTATACGCAATCTCCTGACAATTCAGCAATGATCTCATGGCGACAATTTTTTTATATTCCTGTTGTAACTAGAGAGTTACGCTTTTGATTACCCGAACTTACGGCCCATTTCATTAGAAGCTTAGGAAACAAATATATCCATTTTAACGTTTAGGCCTAAAATAGAAATGTTATTTAACCAATCTCTCCCGTGCAGTGGCGTCGTGGTCTAAGGCATACTGCCTAGGACTCGCGTTGCGGAATGCGCGCTGGTTCGAGTCCTCATACTTACTTACTTATTTTCTTATTGGCTTTTAAGGAACCCGGAGCTTCAATGCCGCCCTTTTTTTTTTTAATTTCGACCGGCCAGAGGCCGTTTTCCAAAGTTATCTATGTTTGTTTTCTGTTTGTTTACCTTTGTTTCCTTTGTTTTACTTATACTACTACAATCACAACACCCATGCCCGAGGCGGGACTCGAACCCACAACCCTTCGGACCAAGCGATAGGGACATGCCGTGCCCCTAACGCTTGAGCCAACCGGGCCGGCAAAACCCTCACATAAGCCTGCCATTGATCCCTATCCTGAGCAAGATTAATCCAGTCTCTACCATCATAACCCACCTCCCTCAAATCCATTTTAATATTATCCTCCCATCTACGTCTCGGCCTCCCCAAAGGTCTTTTTCCCGCCGGCCTCCCAACTAACACTCTATATGCATTTCTGGATTCGCCCATAAGTGCTACATGCCCTGCCCATCTCAAGCGTCTGGATTTAATGTTCCTAATTATGTCAGGTGAAGAATACAATGCGTGCAGCTCTGCGTTGTGTAACTTTCTCCATTCTCCTGTAACTTCATCCCTCTTAGCCCCAAATATTTTACTCAGAACCTTATTCTCAAACACCCTTAATGTCTGTTCCTCTCTCAAAGTGAGAGTCCAAGCTTCACAACCATATAGAACAACCGGTAATATAGCTGTTTTATAAATTCTAACTTTCAGATTTTTTGACAGCAGACTAGAAGCTTCTCAGCCGAATAATAACAGGCATTTCCCATATTTATTCTGCGTTTAATTTCTTCCTGAGTGTCATTTATATTTGTTACTGTTGCTCCAAGATATTTGAATTTTTCCACCTCTTCGAAGGATAAATCTCCAATTTTTATATTTCCATGTCGTGCAATATTCTGGTCACGAGACATAATCATATACTTTGTCTTTTCGGGATTTACTTCGAGTCGTCATGGGGGAAGTAATTATCTCATGGATTTTCGGCCACTGGGACTGGTGCCTACCCAGCAACATGATGTACTTGGGGAGCTATGATAGGTAGCGAAATCCGGGTTAAGAAAGCTATAACGGCTGGGGGGATCACCATGCTAACCACACAATACCTCCATTCTAATTGGATTATCTATCATCTCTGCTTTGGTATTTGGCCGTGAAGGTAGCAGCTGACTGGTCGGTCTGGACCTTAAAGTGCTGTAGCGCCACGGATTGTATTATATTACTATTACTACTACTACTATTATTATTATTATTATTATTATTATTATTATTATTATTTTTATTATTATTATTATTATTATAAAGTACCTCGGGAAAATAACGTCATGTTAGCGTATGGACTTTTTTCAAAGAGATGCGATGCTGTTTTGTTCATATATAGGATTAAACTCGCAATTCTAAAGTCCATGTTTATCAAACGTACAAAATAGTGATTTTCCAGAAACTCAACATACAAAGAATTAAGGAAATATATTGTATTAAACTGAAACTTGGCCTTAATGCCCATGCTGAGGGTATTAACGCCAGCACTATATGAGTAATAACTAATAACGCCATACATATAAATATAGCAAAAGATAACATAAATCAGCTTCACAGAATAAGCTTTATTCAAATACAGTATTTTCTCATTTCTAGTGGTTTTTTGAAAGCTTCAGGCGAATTTTAAATGGGCATTGAAATAGTATTGGTCACAAAATAGGAACACTTCAGAATTGAAAGAAATTGAACTTTTTTCTTTTTCAAATGCAACAAGAACACTGACGTTTAAACTAGAATATCTGTTTATCTAGGAACACTTTGGACACACTTATTTTCTTCTGTGACAGCTTTCACTGTAGCTGAAATAACGTCTTCGGGCCACGCTGTTCGTAGACCAGACGTGCTCACGGAGGGCATTTTGCACTTCGGGCGAACGGTGCACTAGGCGTGCGTGCGCTGGAAATCTGTTGTGGATCCAGATAGACAGTGTCGCGCGTTCAAACCTAGCGTATCCAAGCAGTAACACTCATTCACTTGTTTATTACTCAGATACTTACTTCGTTATCGGTCTTACTAAATTTGAATACCCAACATCTCTTGTACTGTACGTAGACTCATCTAGCTTGCACTTGGACCGCTTACTTTTCACAGAGTATGACATTATTATTTTCTTTCATACACATTTCATTTGGAGATTTCCATTTAGTCTATTGGCTGATGAAATAACGAAATCGATAATGTTTTCTTATAATCAACTTTAGAAACATTATAATACTTAATATTACAAAAAAGTATTACTTATTTTCCCAGTTTATACGAGACGCGTCCAGAAAGTAAGTTTCCCTGGGACCTTTTAGAGAAAGAAAACACGATTTTATGGAAAGGTTTGTTGGAAAAAATGCAGCATTTCTTTTAGCTATTTTTTCAATATATATATATATATATATGCCCCACTGCAATCGAGACATTTGTAATACTGTGAGTTCAACTTTTGTATCCCTGTGTCGTAGAAGTCTACCGCCTGGGATCGGAATCAGTGTGTGACAGCCGTCTACACCTCTCTCTCACTGTGAAAATGCTGACCGGACAGGAATTTCTTGATGTATAAAAAAGATGGTAATCGCTGGAAGCGAGATCCGGGCTGCAGGGTGGACGTTAAAACACCTACCAGTGGAACTTCTGCAGAAGATCTACTGTGCGCCGAGCCGTATGTGGCCGAGTGTTGTCGTGCAGCGAAGATGAAGACAACTACTACCGGTACTACTGAAATTCCAGAGTCGGGGCACTTTTTTGTTTAGATATACACCACTGGTTCTATTTAATATATGATTGTGGTGATGATATTTTTGTAACTAATAATGAAACCTTATTTACTCGTATATATAATATAATACATTCCTTCTTTGTGATTAGTTTATTACTAGGCTCCGTATTTCAGCTATCTATAAACTGGAATGAAGTTGTCTGATTCGAAGTATATGTGACGTCACAGCGCTGGTACAAGTCCGTTCGTATACAAAATAGTTACGCATCCTTCTCCCTCTTCCTCTGAAAATTAAAAATAGGGACGCAGTCATACTGAGTAGTCTTATCAATCACTGCTCTTTTTTTTTAAGTAGGTTATTTTACGACGCTTTATCAACATCTTAGGTTATTTAGTGTCTGAATGAGATGAAGGTGATAATGCCGGTGAAATGAGTCCGGGGTCCAGCACCGAAAGTTACCCAGCATTTGCTCAAATTGGGTTGAGGGAAAACCCCGGAAAAAACTTCAACCAGGTAATTTGCCCCAACCGGGAATCGAACCCGGGCCACCTGCTTTCGCGGCCAGACGCGCTGACCGTTACTCCACAGGTGTGGACTCACTGCTCTTACTAGTCGTTTTATTTAAATTACTGTATATCTTTGTGGCTGATTGAAGGTTCATTGCAGAGGTAAAATGCCTTAAGACGCTCAAGAGTACAATACTGCAGGTCATTATTGAGAATATTTGAACTAATATTTTCACTGTGAATATAGGCAACATTGGATACAAATTGTGTCAATTAAGCGTACAAGTGACATAAAAAGTGCACTGAGAGACACTGCAATACCAAAAGGCACAGAAAGTGTGTTGAACGTAATCTAAAAAACCAGTACCGTCAAAATCTGAAAATTATGAAGATATTAACTCGACGTTTAGCATGGATTTGTGTAGCCTACCATGATGTTCAGTGCCAAGATCTCAATTAATAAATTGAATAATCTAAATTTTAGGGAATGGGCAAATCGCAATATAGCGAACGTAGAAGCTCCGCCCACGACCCCTTCAAATTTTCCCCTACTAGCTCATCAGACACTCTACGTGATAGGCTAGTGTTGTGTCGAATGCACATTTCATGTGGGTGGGGATAACTTCCCCAACTGGCGTTCGCTATATTGCGATTTATCCTAGGAAATTTCTAGAGAAGTACCTACATAGAAAATTAGTGGGTTTTCAGTGATGAGCGACATGCAATATCCTAATGAAACACGAAAAAATATCAGACATTATGAATATCTTGTACTACATCATGCACCAATAACGTCATGTGCTACTGAAAGAATTTCTTGCAATATAAAATCATTTCAAGTAACATCTGCGTATGTTCAAGTTCCGTAACTTACGAATGCACGTTACTATTCACGGCAAAGATCACGACGAAAATGAACATCACGGTTCAAGCATGTGTTTACTAATATAGCTTCATAATGTCGGGAGTTGACTGTACTTCACGAACATGCAGCGAGGTGTGTTTGTTTATATCCTTATCCGTTGCATTACCTGTGTTCGGCGTACTATATACCCAACGTGCCTTTAACTTCAGTCTTTAGGTAGCTGCAATACGAAGCCTATTTATTACAATATTTATGATATTTGTTGTAATTCATATAAAGAGTAATTAAAAATGCAGCCACTAAAAAGCAAGAACGGCCATCGATAAGTTCAAATATCGTATTTTCCACTTTTGACCTGCTCTAACTTCTACTTCTGCAGCATTTTCTAGTTTTCTGCCTTTTAATATATCGGAAGGTTAAAACTGAGCTCTGTGGAAGGGATGCCCTATTTATGGCAGGACCTTTACCACCAACACGCCGTAACTCTCCACACCCTAAACCTCCTCTCAAAGTGGGGTTGGAATAGGGAGAGGGTGTAAAGTGCGGAAGAACCAACTTTGTGTCCCTCGCTTGCAGTTGAGAATTTCGCCACCAAAGCGCACCCCCTACTTACACCCCAAACCACTACATCACTAAGGCAATAAAATCGCAGAAGTGGGAGGGGGTTGCAAATGATTGTGGAGGTGTATGTAGGGCATGAAACATGGTTATCCGGTCCGGCCCTATTATAATCTGCTAAACAGTGTTATACCACGAGTCCATTATGACCTGCAGCCTGAATGCCACCTAATTCAAACTGACTGAACGTGGTGTTGATCCGAAAAGGGGCAGATTGTACGCACCTTTATGTTGTTAATAAAGTTAAGTCGGCACCACCATAAGCGCTTTATCTCACATGTAATTCTGTTATTTTTTTAATTACCGAAGTTTACTGTAGTATAAAAGACTGATATGTAATTTAAAATACATGGAACTGGTTGCTGACAGTTAAATCAGTACATGTGTCATTGTTAGATCCATCAAATGAAGAGAATAATCGCCCGCGAACTCCGTTCATGGTATATACTGAGCTTGCTGTATGATGGGACTATACACCAGAGGCTTAGACGCTCCAGGAAATAATTATATTGTTTAATTAAAAAGCGAGACGTCAGAAATATAAAGTTACAATAAATCTGATTGTTTACAGGGCGTAATCAGAAGAGAGAAGGGAATATAATTATTATTAAAGCACAAACATAGAGGCTGACGTGCCCTTTTTAAACTCCAATAACTAACTGACTGACTGACTGACTGACTAACTAACTAACTAACTAACTAACTAACTAACTAACTAACTTACTTACTAACTTACTGGCTTTTAAGGAACCCAGAAGTTTACTGCCGCCCTCACATAAGCCCGCCATCGGTCCCTATCCTAAGCAAGATTAATCCAGTCTCTATCATCATATCCCACATCCCTCAAATCATTTTAATAGTATCTTCCCATGTACGTCTCGACCTCCCCAAAGGTCTTATTCCCTCCGGCCTCCCAACTAACACTCTATATGCATTTCTGTATTCGCCCATACGTACTACATGGCCTGCCCATCTCAAGCGTCTGGATTAAATGTTCCTAATTAATTCCAATAAACCAAATCTCGAAACCTTATTCCTTTGCTGTGGTCGTGCCAGAGAATCAGTCCCATTCCGAGGCTTATTTGAAGGTTTCGTAACAAGCTGTTTTTTACGGTGATGGGTTGTTCGCCCAATCCCCAAGCTGGAGGACCACTCCTCATCGGCTGTCCGCGAATGCTTATTCAATATATTCACAGCTACCCTCCATATCTGGAGGCCGTCTCCTCGATACGCAACCTGAGGACGCGCCATGCCGTGGTGATAGGGACCCACAATACATGGAAATAACTAACTAACTATAATGATAAAGGACGGAAAAGAACATAATGAATGAAAAAAATTAAAAATAAATGGATAAATGGATGGATGGATGAATGGATGGGTGGGTGGATGGATGAATGAACGAATGAAGGAACCAAAGAATTAACGAACGAAGGAAAAAAGGGAAAGAACAAGTGAATAAAAGTACAGAGATAAGACGAAAGGGAAACAGCTAATGCAATAAGTTAAATATAAACAAACTAAAAATAGAGCGGTACGAAGGAAAACGTTCCACGTTAAAAACAAGACTAAAGGAAATAATTGAGAAGAGAACATTTAATAGAGCACAACTGTAAAAGTAGTTAAGAATATTTTTACTTGATTGTTTAACGACGCTGTATCAACTACTGCGTAATCGATGGAATGGGTAATAGCGAGATAGTATTTGGCGAGATGAGGCCGATAATTCGTCAGAGATTACCCGACATTCGCCTTACGGTTGGGATAAACCTCGGAAAAACCCAATGCGGTAGTGAATCCAGACGGGAATCAAACCTATGCTCAAAAGCAATTTCGAGATCAACAGGAAAATGTTCTACCGCCTGATCTCCGCTGGTGGCCTAGAGGAAAGGAAATAAAGTAAATAGAAAGGGAAAAAAAAATGTGAAGGACGAAAAAGTAACAAACAAGGACAGAATGTCGTTAGGAAAGAAACAAGGTAAATATAAAACAATAAAAGAATGAGGGAGGGAAGCAATTTAAAAAAAGCAATCATGCTGAATGGGCGTACTGAAATTGGTTCCCAAATCTGTGAATCGGTTCCCAGTGCGTTCCAGAGCTTTACCCGACTTCGTTCCAGGTTGATTTCATCTGTGTACTGCAATTGATTCCCGCGCTAGACCAAGCCAGAAAAAAATTCTCTTCTCATTTTATACAGACTTAGGACTGTCGACTACTGTCTACGGTAGTAGGGAGGTTTGAATTGAATTTACGGGAGGAGGACACTATGGCCCAGCACTGCGACCTGTTACGGTCAATTGCGCTAACCCTCAACCTAGGCGCATTCCCAAATCCACACCGACTCACTACACTAAGGTTCGCTGCGTACCCAGGCGTCGAGCAGGCAACCCCCCTCGTCCCTAGGCCAGCCCCTCAGTGTGTCGCCAGCCTGCGATAGGGGAATGCTGTAGAATGATGGCGAAATGGAGAAATGGTGACGGAATTATGTAAATGCCTAATATGGGATAAAACGGGAGAACACCGAGAAAAATCCCAACTGCCACCTTCTCCGCCACAAGTGTCACTACGAATTTTTCAGATGAAAAATCCTAGACCTGACAGGGACTCGAACCCGGGCCGCCTCAACCACCGCAGGGGAACCTACTCACATTGTTGATATTTGCACATGGGAAACCTACTCACATTGTTGATATTTGCACATGGGGAACCTACTCATGTTGTTATTTGTACATGGGGAACCTACTCACATTGTTGATATTTACACATGGCAAACCTACTAACGTTGTTGATATTTGCACATGGGGAACCTACTCATGTTGTTATTTGTACATGGGGAACCTACTCACGTTGTTGATATTTTAACATGGGGAACCTACTCACATTGTTGATATTTGCACATGGGGAACCTACTCACGTTGTTATTTGTACATGGGGAACATACTCACGTTGTTGATACTTGAACATGGGGAACCTACTCACAATGTTGATATTTGCACATGGGGAACCTACTCACGTTGTTATTTGTACATGGGGAACCTACTCACGTTGTTGATATTTGAACATGGCGAACCTACTCACGTTGTTGATATTTGAACATGGGGAACCTACTCACATTTTTTATATTTGCACATGGGGAACCTACACACGTTGTTATTTGTACATGGGGAACCTACTCACGTTGTTGATATTTGAACATGGGGAACCTACTCCCATTGTTGATATTTGCACATGGGGAACCTACTCACGTTGTTATTTGTACATGGGGAACCTACTCACGTTGTTGATATTTGCACATGGGGAACCTACTCATGTTGTTATTTGTACATGGGGAACCTACTCACGTTGTTGATATTTGAATATGGGGAACCTACTCACATTGTTGATATTTGCACATGGGGAACCTACTCACGTTGTTATTTGTACATGGGGAACCTACTCACGTTGTTGATTTTTGCACATGGGGAACCTACTCATGTTGTTATTTGTACATGGGGACCCTACTCACGTTGTTGATATTTGAACATGGGGAACCTACTCACATTGTTGATATTTGCACATGGGGAACCTACTCACGTTGTTATTTGTACATGGGGAACCTGCTCACGTTATTGATATTTGAACATGGGAAACCTACTCACATTGTTGATATTTGCACATGGGGAACCTACTTAAGTTGTTATTTGTACATGGGGAACCTACTCACGTTGTTGATATTTGCACATGGGGAACCTACTCATGTTGTTATTTGTACATGGGGAACCTACTCACGTTGTTGAAATTTGAACATGGGGAACCTACTCACATTGTTGATATTTGCACATAGGGAACCTACTCACGTTGTTATTTGTACACGGGGAACCTACTCACGTTGTTGATATTTGAACATGGGGAACCTACTCACATTGTTGATATTTGCACATGGGGAACCTACTCACGTTGTTATTTGTACATGGGGAACATACTCACGTTGTTGATATTTGAACATGGGGAACCTACTCCCATTGTTGATATTTGCACATGGGGAACCTACTCACGTTGTTATTTGTACATGGGGAACCTACTCACGTTGTTGATATTTGCACATGGGGAACCTACTCATGTTGTTATTTGTACATGGGGAACCTACTCACGTTGTTGATATTTGAACATGGGGAACCTACTCACAATGTTGATATTTGCACATGGGGAACCTACTCACGTTGTTATTTGTACATGGGGAACATACTCACGTTGTTGATATTTGAACATGGGGAACCTACTCCCATTGTTGATATTTGCACATGGGGAACCTACTCACGTTGTTATTTGTACATGGGGAACCTACTCACGTTGTTGATATTTGCACATGGGGAACCTACTCATGTTGTTATTTGTACATGGGGAACCTACTCACGTTGTTGATATTTGAACATGGGGAACCTACTCACAATGTTGATATTTGCACATGGGGAACCTACTCACGTTGTTATTTGTACATGGGGAACCTACTCACGTTGTTGATATTTGAACATGGCGAACCTACTCACGTTGTTGATATTTAAACATGGGGAACCTACTCACATTTTTTATATTTGCACATGGGGAACCTACACACGTTGTTATTTGTACATGGGGAACCTACTCACGTTGTTGATATTTGAACATGGGGAACCTACTCCCATTGTTGATATTTGCACATGGGGAACCTACTCACGTTGTTATTTGTACATGGGGAACCTACTCACGTTGTTGATATTTGCACATGGGGAACCTACTCATGTTGTTATTTGTACATGGGGAACCTACTCACGTTGTTGATATTTGAATATGGGGAACCTACTCACATTGTTGATATTTGCACATGGGGAACCTACTCACGTTGTTATTTGTACATGGGGAACCTACTCACGTTTTTGATTTTTGCACATGGGGAACCTACTCATGTTGTTATTTGTACATGGGGACCCTACTCACGTTGTTGATATTTGAACATGGGGAACCTACTCACATTGTTGATATTTGCACATGGGGAACCTACTCACGTTGTTATTTGTACATGGGGAACCTGCTAACGTTGTTGATATTTGAACATGGGAAACCTACTCACATTGTTGATATTTGCACATGGGGAACCTACTTAAGTTTTATTTGTACATGGGGAACCTACTCACTTTGTTGATATTTGCACATGGGGAACCTACTCATGTTGTTATTTGTACATGGGGAACCTACTCACGTTGTTGATATTTGAACATGGGGAACCTACTCACATTGTTGATATTTGCACATAGGGAACCTACTCACGTTGTTATTTGTACACGGGGAACCTACTCACGTTGTTGATATTTCAACATGGGGAACCTACTCACATTGTTGATATTTGCACATGGGGAACCTACTCACGTTGTTATTTGTACATGGGGAACATACTCACGTTGTTGATATTTGAACATGGGGAACCTACTCCCATTGTTGATATTTGCACATGGGGAACCTACTCACGTTGTTATTTGTACATGGGGAACCTACTCACGTTGTTGATATTTGCACATGGGGAACCTACTCATGTTGTTATTTGTACATGGGGAACCTACTCACGTTGTTGATATTTGAATATGGGGAACCTACTCACATTGTTGATATTTGCACATGGGGAACCTACTCACGTTGTTATTTGTACATGGGGAACCTACTCACGTTGTTGATTTTTGCACATGGGGAACCTACTCATGTTGTTATTTGTACATGGGGACCCTACTCACGATGTTGATATTTGATCATGGGGAACCTACTCACATTGTTGATATTTGCACATGGGGAACCTACTCACGTTGTTATTTGTACATGGGGAACCTGCTCACGTTGTTGATATTTGATCATGGGGAACCTACTCACATTGTTGATATTTGCACATGGGGAACCTACTAACGTGTGATTTGTACATGGGGAACCTACTCACGTTGTTGATATTTGAACATGGGGAACCTACTCATGTTGTTATTTGTACATGGGGAACCTACTCACGTTGTTGATATTTGAAAATGGGGAACCTACTCACATTGTTGATATTTGCACATAGGGAACCTGCTCACGTTGTTATTTGTACACGGGGAACCTACTCACGTTGTTGATATTTGAACATGGGGAACCTACTCACATTGTTGATATTTGCACATGGGGAACATACTCACGTTGTTATTTGTACATGGGGAACATACTCACGTTGTTGACATTTGAACTTGGGGAACCTACTCATGTTGTTGATATTTGAACGTGGGGAACCTACTAATGTTGTTGATATTTGAACATTAGGAAGTTACTCACGTTGTTGATATTTGAACATGGGGAACCTACTCACCTTGATATTTGTACATGGGGAACCTACTAATGTTGTTGATATTTAAACATAGGGAAGCTACTCACGTTTTTGATATTTGAACATGGGAAACCTACTCACGTTGTTATTTGTACATGGGGAACCTACTCACGTTGTTGATATTTGAACATGGGGTACCTACTCACGTTGTTTATATATGAACATGGGGAACCTACTAATACTGTTGATATTTGAACATTGGGAAGCTACTCACGTTGTTGATATTTGAACATGGGGAACATACTCACCTTGATATTTGTACATTGGGAACCTACTAGTGTTGTTGATATTTGTACATAGGGAAGCTACTCACGTTGTTGATATTTGAACATGGGGAACCTACTAAATTTGTTGATAATTGAACATAGGGAAGCTACTCACGTTGTTGATATTTGAACATGGGGAACCTACGCACCTTGATATTTGTACATGGGGAACCTACTAATGTTGTTGATATTTGAAAATGGGGAACCTACTCACGATGTTGATATTTGAAAATGGGGAACCTACTAATGTTGTTTATATTTGCACATAGGGAAGCTATTCACGTTGATATTTGAACCTGGGGAACCTAATCACGTTGTTGCTATTTGAAAATGGGGAACCTACTAATTTTGTTGATATTTGAACATAGGGAAGCTACTGACGTTGTTGATATTTGAACATGGGGAACCTACTAATGTTGTTGATATTTGCACATGGGGAACCTACTAATGTTGTTGATATTTGAACATAGGGAAGCTACTCACGTTGTTGATATTTGAACATGGGGAACCTACGCACCTTGATATTTGTAAATGGGGAACTTACTAATGTTGTTGATATTTGAACATGGGGAAGCTACTCACGTTGTTGATATTTGAAAATGGGGAACCTACTAATTTTGTTGATATTTGAACATAGGGAAGCTACTCACGTTGATATTTGAACATGGGGAACCTAATCACGTTGTTGCTATTTGAAAATGGGGAACCTACTAATTTTGTTGATATTTGAACATAGGGAAGCTACTGACGTTGTTGATATTTGAACATGGGGAACCTACTAATGTTGTTGATATTTGAACATAGGGAAGCTACTCACGTTGTTGATATTTGAACATGGGGAACCTACTCACATTGTTGATATTTGCACATGGGAAACCTACTCACATTGTTGACATTTGCAGATGGGTAACCTACTAATGTTGTTGATACTTGAACATAGGGAAGCTACTAACGTTGTTGATATTTGAACGTGGGGAACCTACTCACATTGTTGTTATTTGCACATGGGAAACCTACTCACATTGTTGATATTTGCACAAGGGGAACCTACTCATGTTGTTATTTGTACATGGGGAACCTACTTACGTTGTTGATATTTGTACATGGGGAACCTACTAATGTTGTTGATATTTGAACATAGGGAAGCTACTCACGTTGTTGATATTTGAACATGGGGAACCTATTAATGTTGTTGATATTTGAATATAGGGAAGCTACTCACGTTGTTGATATTTGAACATGGGGAACCTACTCCCATTGTTGATATTTGCACATGGGGAACATACTCACGTTGTTATTTGTACATGGGGAACCTACTCACGTTGTTGATATTTGCACATGGGGAACCTACTCATGTTGTTATTTGTACATGGGGAACCTACTCACGTTGTTGATATTTGAATATGGGGAACCTACTCACATTGTTGATATTTGCACATGGGGAACCTACTCACGTTGTTATTTGTACATGGGGAACCTACTCACGTTGTTGATTTTTGCACATGGGGAACCTACTCATGTTTTTATTTGTACATGGGGACCCTACTCACGTTGTTGATATTTGAACATGGGGAACCTACTCACGTTGTTGATATTTGAACATGGGGAACCTACTCACCTTGATATTTGTACATTGGGAACCTACTAGTGTTGTTGATATTTGAACATAGGGAAGCTACTCACGTTGTTGATATTTGAACATGGGGAACCTACTAATGTTGTTGATATTTGAACATAGGGAAGCTACTCACTGTTGTTGATATTTGAACATGGGGAACCTACGCACCTTGATATTTGTACATGGGGAACCTACTACTGTTGTTGATATTTGAACATGGGGAAGGTACTCACGTTGTTGATATTTGAAAATGGGGAACCTACTCACGTTGTTGATATTTGAAAATGGGGAACCTACTAATGTTGTTGATATTTGAACATAGGGAAGCTACTCACGTTGATATTTGAGCATGGGGAACCTAATCACGTTGTTGCTATTTGAAAATGGGGAACCTACTAATTTTGTTGATATTTGAACATAGGGAAGCTACTGACGTTGTTGATATTTAAACATGGGGAACCTACTAATGTTGTTGATATTTGCACATGGGGAACCTACTAATGTTGTTGATATTTGAACATAGGGAAGCTACTCACGTTGTTGATATTTGAACATGGGGAACCTACGCACCATGATATTTGTACATGGGGAACCTACAAATGTTGTTGATATTTGAACATGGGGAAGCTACTCACGTTGTTGATATTTTAAAATGGGGAACCTACTCACGTTGATATTTGAAAATGGGGAACCTACTAATGTTGTTGATATTTGAACATAGGGAAGCTACTCACGTTGATATTTGAACATGGGGAACCTAATCACGTTGTTGCTATTTGAAAATGGGGAACCTACTAATTTTGTTGATATTTGAACATAGGGAAGCTACTGACGTTGTTGATATTTGAACATGGGGAACCTACTAATGTTGTTGATATTTGAACATAGGGAGCTACTCACGTTGTTGATACTTGAACATGGGGAACCTACTCACATTGTTGATATTTGTAAATGGGAAACCTACTCACATTGTTGATATTTGCACATGGGGAACCTACTAATTTTGTTGATATTTGAACATAGGGAAGCTACTCACGTTGTTGATATTTGAACATGGGGAACCTACTCACATTGTTGATATTTGCACATGGGAAACCTACTCACATTGTTGATATTTGAACAAGGGGAACCTACTTATGTTGTTATTTGTACATGGGGAACCTACTTACGTTGTTGATATTTGAACATGGGGAACCTACTCACATTGTTGATATTTGCACATGGGAAACCTACTCACGTTGTTATTTGTACATGGGGAACCTACTCTCGTTGTTGATATTTGAACATGGGGAACCTACTCACGTTGTTGATATTTGAACATGGGGAACCTACTAATGTTGTTGATATTTGAACATTCGGAAGCTACTCACGTTGTTGATATTTGAACATGGGGAACCTACTCACCTTGATATTTGTACATGGGGAACCTACTAATGTTGTTGATATTTGAACATGGGGAAGCTACTCACGTTGTTGGTATTTGAAAATGGGGAACCTACTCACGTTGTTGATATTTGAAAATGGGGAACCTACTAATGTTGTTGATAATTGAACATAGAGAAGCTACTCACGTTGATATTTGAACATGGGGAACCTAATCACGTTGTTGCTATTTGAAAATGGGGAACCTACTAATTTTGTTGATATTTGAACATGGGGACGCTACTGACGTTGTTGATATTTGAACATGGGGAACCTACTAATGTTGTTGATATTTGCACATGGGGAACCTACTAATGTTGTTGATATTTGTACATGGGGAACCTATTAATATTGTTGATATTTGAACATAGGGAAGCTACTCACTTTGTTGATATTTGAACATCGGGAACCTACTCACGTTGTTGATATTTTAAAATGGGGAACCTACTAATTTTGTTGATATTTGAATATAGGGAAGCTACTCACGTTGTTGATATTTGAACATGGGGAACCTACTAATGTTGTTGATATTTGCACATTGGAAATCTACTCACATTGTTGATATTTCACATGGGGAACCTACTCACGTTGTTGACATTTGTACATGTGGAACCTACTCACGTTGTTTATATTTGAACATGGGGAACCTACTCCCGTTGTTGATATTTCAACATGAGGTACTACTCACGTTGTTGATATTTTGAGCATGGGGAACTTAGTCACGTTGATATTTTGTTTGGAAACCAACTCAAGAACAGTGTGCCGAATGACAAAAAGAAAGAGAATAAGTCTGGTAAAATAAAAATAGTGAAAAGACAGATGCAGAGAAATTAACACAGAATTAGTGCGGCAGGTTCATTCTGCAAGTTTTGTGACTTACTACATGGGATCTGCGCCACTGTGTGCACTTATGAGCTGCCGCTCGGAGAGAGCGCGTACGCGAAGTAAACCCTATTCATCACTACACTTGATATCACCACCCAGACACGAGAGGCGCCACTTCATGCTGCGGAATTAAGCGTGCGCTTCGCTGCTTCTTTTACAACCACTTCGCGGGGAAGTAATAACCGGCCCTCGGACACCGATAACTAAATGAGAGTGATTAAAGACAAACGCTTTGGGGAGCTGAGTGAAGGGAACTCAACGAGCGGCGACAGAGGGAATGCAATGAAGAGAGAGAGGAAATAGGAGGGACAAGGCTAAAAACTAGGAGAATATACAGAATGTTTCCAAAGTTATGGTCAAAAATTCAGGGATGAGAAGTAAAGACGAAAAGAAGCAAAAACGTTCCAGTAAACGTGCGTCCGAAAATTAACCGTTTACGAGATATGCCATTTCTTTTATGGTTGGGGCTGGCAGTGACCCGAGCGCCTGGACACGGTAAAACTGCAACATTCATGCTTAGTATGTATATTATGAAATATATTTTGTCTAAAATTTTCAGTCATATGACTTATCATTCTTATTACAAATTAACATTTGCTAAAACATATTAATAAAAAAAGTATAAACATTTTCGCCTGTACGGCATCATCAGATACGTAGTTGTTTCACGGTATCCAACACAAGTACAATGTAGAATGTATTCACTTTTGTAATGAAATATTAATTTATATATTGTGTAACAGTAAGAAGTAAAGTCATGAGTTTTATGTAGTGACAGCTTAATATAATTATAGGGGATGTTGATTTCAATTTAAAACTGTGTTAATAAACACATGTAACAAAATATTGCAATATCAGTTGCATGAATAAATACACAAAATCACATATAATTTTGGCAGATTAGTAGATTCAAATGCAAATTAAATTGAATAGGGTACATTTTAATGAGTATAAAACCTTTATTACGTTTGTAATTACATGCAAGATTAATTGGAAAATCACCGCCAAAACACTGCTCTTTCATATTATAATACAGATGTAAGGGTCAACGAACTCAGATCTGTCTGCCTTAGTGAACTACCTCACATCTCCCCTTCTGGCTACAATGTTGCAAGCCGGCCGCATCAGTCAGTAGCACCAAATTAATCGTTTTTAAATTAAATTTACACGAAAATCGTCCACGCTATTGACGGAGGGTTAAATGATTCTTTATTCTTTCTATCGGTATAGACAGTTACCGAATAAGAATGTGTTAAAAATTAGAAGAAAAACATAAAACTATCAACTTTCCACTAATGTGCTATGACACTTTTTTGTTACATACAACAGGAGGTATTCGCTCTGAAAATCTGCAGAATTATTTTGCTTTCATCCTGTATAACTATCTACTTTATTTTATGTCACCCATTAGGTGTTTAGCTCTTTTTCTTTATTCTAGTGAGTTATGTTTTTCATTCCTTTTATATTACATATGTTTCAAATATGGTTGTGTGGAAGAAAAGGCCTTATGGTCTTAACTCTGTTAGGCAAAATAAAGTTGCTGCTGCTACTACTGCTTCTGCTGATACTACTTACTGCTCCTACTACTATTTCTACTACTCCTACAATTTACTGCTACTTACGTACTACTACTAGCGCTGGCTTTCAGTGCTCGAGGTTGCGGGTTCGATCCCGGCCGAGGTCGATGGCGTTTAAGTGTGTATAAATGCAACAGGCTCATGTCAGTAGATTTACTGGCATGTAAAAGAACTCCTGCGGAACAAAATTCCGGCACACCGGCGACGCTGATATAACCTCTGCAGTTTCTAGAGTCGTTAAATAAACCATAATTTCTTTTCTTACTACTACTACTACTACTACTACTACTACTACTACTACTCTTAAACCACCCTGTATATAACTCTACTAATGTAGAAACTGTGTGAAGTACTCACCGCCGGCGGCCACGCAGGTAATCTGAGCTGTGCTGCCCTCTGTGTAGGGCCCCACTATTCTTTTCTGTTGGACGTTAGCTCCACTGTCGTCCAGAATCGTCAGCTTCCTGGGCGGAACTGTAGACACAGAAATTGGAAAACTTTCAAAGAAGAGAAATCAGTAAGATATCTAAGAAATGAACTGACACTCTGTTTTTCTGTTATTACAGATTTAGAGTGATCACTGTATTTATAAATTTCTTAGTGATTGTTGAAATTCTGAAGTCTTAGATCAGGGGTCTCCAACCTTTTTTTTATGAGAGAGCCACATTGGCTTATGCCGGATTAAAGAAAAAGTCAGTTAAACTTCGAATTAAATTTTCAAAACATGATTAATCATAAATATATTTAAATAACAATTAATACAGAAATATACAAAAACATTGCGACTCATAGACGAAATTTTAAAATTGTGTTTATGCAGTTAACTATTGTGAAATTTGACATTCTTTTTGCTGCACTAATTTATCTACGTATGTCCGGTTATATATATATATATATATATATATATATATATATATATATATATATATATACACACACACATATCGATTGTTGCGTTTCGCAGAATCGTGCATCTGTGATTCTTGGTCTTATTCTTGAGTTCACATCCTTCATTCAACTGAAAAGCTGTTCACACAAATAAGTGCTACCAAACCTAGACAGTATGAACAATGCATTCTTTCATACTTCAAGATTTTTTTTTTTTCTTGGAGAAACATACTTAGAATAATAATCAACAAGCGAAGATCCTAACAACTTGCCTTTTAATGTTGAATCAGATTGAAGGTCTGCAACTTCCGGTACAAATACAACCTGACAGATGTGTACAAACTAATATGCAATAGTTGTAAGAACTTCAACATTGGACAAACTGGAAGATATTTTCAAACATGTTACAAGGCACATAATACAGTCACAACTAAATCACACAACAATTTAACCTACTCAGAACACATAACAAACTCCAAACACATCTACAGCAACATACAGTAGAATCTGATATGAAAATACCATAAATTCAACCAAAAAATCAGAATACATTATTTTTTATTTTTTTATTTTAATGTACCGAAGTACATATGATATTTCCATGCAGATATTCTGCGTCATCATATGATGAAACAGTGATGGAACGGAGAAAAATTCTCTCCGGCGCCGGGATTTGAACTCGGGTTTCTAGCTCTACGTGCTGATGCTTTATCCACTAAGCCACACCGGATACCCACGCCGGCGCCGGACAGAATCATCTCAATTTAAGTTCCAACTCTTGGGTTCCCTCTAGTGGCCGCCCTATCATATGTACTTCGGTACATTAAAATAATATATATATGACATGCGTAAATCGCTTCGTGATTTAAGACGGCGTTTATTCCGTCGGATCCCGGCCAACTAGTCACTCATAACGAGTGCACCTCAGCACATGTGTGGACTTCAGTCCTACGTTCATAGACATCTATAACGTAGTGCAGAGGGCGGCCACTAGAGGGAACCCAAGAGTTGGAACTTAAATTGAGATGATTCTGTCCATCGCCGGGGTGGGTATCCGGTGTGGCTTAGTGGATAAAGCATCAGCACGTAGAGCTGAAAACCCGGCTTCAAATTCCGGCGCCGGAGAGAATTTTTCTCCGTTCCATCACTCTTTCATAAAAAAAATCAGAAACTCGATACTTTTGAACAAGACACACAAAAACACACCCACAACACATCCTCAGCAATTAATTGAATTTCAGAACACACATCCTTTTTCGATACAGCGCTACCAGTCATGAACAAACCCCACCGTAACAGGGAGCCAGAAGATGGCACGTAAAGTACTAAGAAATTGATGGAAATTACATCGAAACTAGTCCATCGGATAAAATAAACACCACAATTTAAATATTAACATAGTGAAGTTGTTATTTATTTCATTTAAATAGCTTACTAGTTCATCACTTACAATATTTCATCCCAGTCCGCTTAAAGTAGACCGAGGCCGTGGAAACCTCTGTCTTAGATTCTATTCTCCAATGTACTTGTGTTTATTATTTAACAATAATGGATCCAATACGTGCGTTTAGACTAAATAACAGGACTATTTATGTTCTCTGCTTTTATGCAAAGTGTATTGTGAAGCACAATAAAATTGTGAGTTAGGGGCGATATGGACGAAATTAATAGCGAATAATGGCTACAAAAGTGGTCTTCATGAAAAGTGCCACTGGGTGTGTTTCTGTATTGTTGGAAAGAAAGAGAAATGAAAACATCTGACAAGCACGTTGCATGTTAAATCTGATTTATAATAATAATTACAGACAAATGCAGACCACGTATAACCAACAGATCTCGCACAATGGCCACAAAACATGATGCGGTACTTAAAAACAGAAAGGAAATCCCTTTGAGGCCACTTAAAGAGATAGAACTAGGCTCTACGCCGAGTCAGTAGTATCCCAGTGGAAGTGGTAGTGCTTTATGTTATTTTGATTTATTTTATTTTATTGGGTTATTTTACGACGCTGTATCAACATCTAGGTTATTTAGCGTCTGAATGATATGAATGTGATAATGCCGGTGAAATGAATCCGGGGTCCAGCACCGAAAGTTACCCAGCATTTGCTCGTATTGGGTTGAGGGAAAACCCCGGAAAAAACCACAAGCAGGTAACTTGCCCCGACCGGGAATCGAACACGGGCCACCTGGTTTCGCAGCCAGACGCGCTGACCGTTACTTCACAGGTGTGGACTGTTATTTTGATAAAACATGAAACTGAAGAAAGAGTCGACAAATTAAGTCTTCTCAATCATCCACTTCGCAAAGAAAAAAAAATGTTACGAGAATAACAGAAATGGAAAAGAGTATGCGTATAGGTTGAAAGGATATGAAAGCGAATTTCGTCGCTGTAAACTTTAAGGTCTTAATCAAGTTACTGTAAGTTATATCCCCACAAAATATCATGTCTCTAAATGTATCTTACATTAAGAGTAGAAGGTCAGACTCAAATTCAATGACTGGGAAATTATGCAAGTCTGGCTTTCAGCTATTAATGTCCTGTAAAACAGGTTTGAATAATTTCAAGGAAAAATTGTTCCGGGGCCGGGTACCGATCCCGAGACCCTTCGCATAGCACACGAATGCTCTCCCGATTGAGCTACACCAGGAACTATACACGACACCGTCACAATTTTTCCTTTATATCCACACAACTCAAATGGGCTGACAAGACGCCAAAACCCAACTGTGAGTGCACACAAATTCTGTGTGACTTAAATTGTGGCTTCCTATTAACGTACCTCCAGTAACGAAATATATTGTGCAACTTTCAGGTAGTAGCTCCCTGTAAAGGAGGTTTGAATAATTTGAAGGAAAAATTGTTCCGGGGGTGGGTATCGATACCTGGACCCTTCGCTTAGCACATGAATACTCTCCCGACTGAGCCACCCCAGGAATTATACACGACAGCGTAACAATTTTTCCTTTATATGCACACAACTCAAATGGGTTGACCAAACACCAGAAACCAATTTTGAGTGCACATAAATTCTGTCTAACGATGTCATATGTAGTTCCTGGGCTAGCTCAGTCGAGAGGGCATTCGTGCACTAATCGAAAGGTCCCGGGATCGATACCCGGTCCCGGAACAATTTTTCCTTGAAATTATTCATGTGGGAAATTAGCTTCAAAGACATAATTTTCATCTCACTTCCATAAACTCTGGATATATTTAAGAATAGAACTTCATCCTCCTTTCTTTAATTGAGTTTTTGCACTCATATTACTCAGTTTTTTGTTATTAAGATACATTAACTCTGGTTGAACGTATCAGCGCTCTATCAACTGAGCTACCTAGGAACTCCAGCCAACAGCCTCTAAATTTTTCCTTTTAATGTATATTCACACAACTCGCGTGGGGTGACGAGATGCCAAGTCCCACATCGAGAACACACAATTGAGACAGTGTTGGGTGGAGTTCCTGGGTAGCTCAGTTGTTAAATCGCTGGTACGTTCACCCAGAGGTCCCAGAATCGATACCCGACCCTAAAACAATTTTTTTCCGTTGAAATTATTCATAAATGTAATAACTGGAATTTCTGTGTAATTTGTCTGTATCTATATGTAATATCTGTAATGTAATATTTACTATGTACTTGTATTTAATATGTATTTTTATGTCGTATGAAACGTCCATGTAATATGTTAGTTTTGTGAGTAGGTCCTAACATATATGTAATTTCTGTGCAACATATTTCTGTATGTCACATATGTGTAATTTTCATGCAATATGTACTTTTTTGGTCACGTGTGCATTCCCTATCTAATATGTTTGTTTTTATGCAATATGTGTATTTTTGTGTATCATGTCTGTAATGTGTGTCTAGTATTCTGTTTTTATGAAATTCGGTATTTATGTACTTATTTATATGTAATAATTATGTTTTTTATGTCATATCATATGTATTTAATATGTCTGCTTTTTATGTCATATACATGTTTCTGTGTGTATTATACTGTATATACTTATGTACATAATATATATTATATTCGTTAGTAACCTTTGTGTATTTGTATCGGAAATATATTTAATTATAATTCTAATATACGTTATGATAAAGTAGGGTTCAATAAATTTGGATATTCAATAATAATAATAATAATAATAATAATAATAATAATAATAATAATAATAATAATAATAATAATAATAACTCAAATATCCTTATAATGCCAACCATGCTCACAATAACAATAACGAATAGCAAAAACGATTCATACACGAAGTCCATACCTATGGAGTAACGGTTAGCGCGTCTAGCCGCGAAACCAGGTATCCCGGGTTCGATTCCCGGTCTGGACAATTCACCTGTTTGATGTTTTTCCGAGGTTTTCCCTTAACCCAATATGAGCAAATGCTGGGAACTTTCGGTGTTGGGCCCCGGACTCATTTTACCGGCATTATCACTTTCAACTCATTCAGACGCTAAATAACCTAAGCTGAATAATTTCGAGGGAAAAATTGTTCCGGGGCCGGGGCCTAAGCTGTTGATAAAGCGTCGTAAAATAACCTACTAAAATAAAAAAAAATTATACAAGAATCCCCTATCATTTTTTCGTGATCATGTATATGACATTTGACAGCGTGTATTTGTAGTATGGTACTGTATTATAACAATTTAACCATGTGCATTAAAAGCGTGTTTCTCGTCAACGAAGAGAACCAGCTAACAGCTAGGCTATAGTATATACTAATGCAACATTGTAGATCATTAAAGTCAGAAACGACTCAAGAGTTTCCGGCACCAATTAGTGCACTTAGACAGTATTGAAAATCCTCCCTACACACTGGGAAGAGTCCCTGTCACTAAGTCCCTACAAGATGCCAATTAATACGGCATTCCTGTCGTAGCGCGCAGGTGTGCACCAGGGCTTCAGGACCTGAACGAGGAAAAGTCGAGGAATGGCAAAAGAGGCAGCCAATTAAATGGATGAAAGCTCTTCTTAAGCGCAAAGCACTTTCTTCTGGCAGTAATGCCAATTAAAACATCCAAGTCACCCCTCCCTTACAACCGCCATGAAATAGCCTCTCCAGCTCGAGATCCCCCATTCGCTTTTTATTTGAATTAAGACCGGATGTATCGGAATTCAAGAAATGCAGTGAAAGAAATATGTTACAGCCATTCAAGTGAACATTTCTCACCCCCACAACCCTCACCGAGGGTTTTAAAGAGAGGTATATCGTTAGAAGTGTAGACTGTGTATCGGCGTGAACGTTCAGAACTTCATTTTTCAGTTCATTCACATGGAAACCTGAAGTTTAATTGTAAATTCTTGACAGTATTTTCTGAAACACAATTTCGAATTTTTAGGCTGGTTTATGTGGTTGTTTTGGAATATGCCAACACATTCTCTCCACATTTTATTAGTCATAAAATATATACATGTACAGTACATAAATCTGTAAATTAAAATGCTACATAACAAAGCAGAAGCACAAGAAAAACAAATTTTGTACATAAGTTTGTAAATTAAAATATTACATGAAACATTTTCGGCATTAGGCCTATAAATATTTCGCTTACTTTCCCAGTACTCTGGAAAATTAAACCTATTGGTACGAAATAAATCCCCTCATTGTTGCATTAGTTTCATGTGATGGATTTACAGGGCACACAAAGCAGAACTCCATTAAATTTTAATTAATAATGTATAACAATTTGAAAACATTCATAATTGAAAATTGTGCGGCTGGAAATCTGTAAAATATGTAACCGATTTTTGTAGAGAGACCCATTTGACATCATATAAATTATGATTACCAAAATTATTCCGAAATGCAGACTCTCACAATATTCCGTAACAAGCATATTTAAGACTCCAACAGGCGTTTTGTCTCAGAGAAACTATTGGTTGAATGTTGAATTAATATACGCGAGATATTTTAAAAAGTCATGGGATTGTTTTCGTGGTAGTATTGAATACAGAGAAAGGGGATACACACAAAAGGAGAGGACACAGGGGACGGAACACACACAAAATGGAAACACACAGAGATGGGAGCACACACGAAATGGGAACGCACACACCAGATGGGAAGAGACACAATATGGGAACTCACACGAGACGAAAACACACACGAGACGAGAGCACAGACGAAACTGTAACACACATGAGACGGGAGCACACGAGACGGGAACACACACACCAGATGGAAAGAGACACAATATGGGAACTCACACGAGACGAAAACACACACGAGACGAGAGCACACACAAGACGGTAACACACATGAGACGGGAGAGCACGAGACTGGAACACACGCACCAAATGGGAAGAGACACAATATGGGAACTCACACGAGACGAAAACACACGAGACGAGAGCACACACTAGACGGTAACACACATGAGACGGGAGCACACGAGACGGGAACACACACACCAGATGGGAAGAGACACAATTTGGGAACTCACACGAGACGAGAGCACACACGAGACGGTAACACACATGAGACGGAAGCACGCGAGACGGGAACACACACACCAGATGGGAAGAGACACAATATGAGAACTTACACGAGACGAGAGCACACACGAGACGGTAACACACATGAGACGGAAGCACACGAGACGAGAACACATACCAGATGGGAAGAGACACAATTTGGGAACTCACACGAGACGAGAGCACACACGAGACGGTAACACACATGAGACTGGAGCACGCGAGACGGGAACACACACACCAGATGGGAAGAGACACAATATGGGAACTTACACGAGACGAAAAAACAGACGAGACGAGAGCACACACGAGACTGTAATACACATGAGACGGGAGCACACGAGACGGGAACACACACACCAGATGGGAAGAGACACAATATGGGACTCACACGAGAACGAAAACACACACGAGACGAGAGCACACACGAGACGGTAACACACATGAGACGGAAGAACACGAGACGGGAACACACACACCAGATGGGAAGAGACACAATATGGGACTCACACGAGAACGAAAACACACACGAGACGAGAGCACACACGAGACGGTAACACACATGAGACGGAAGGACACGAGACGGGAACACACGCACCAGATGGAAAGAGACACAATATGGGAACTCACACGAGACGAAAACATACACGAGACGAGAGCACACACAAGACGGTAACACACATGAGACGGGAGAGCACGAGACTGGAACACACGCACCAAATGGGAAGAGCCACAATATGGGAACTCACACGAGACGAAAACACACGAGACGAGAGCACACACTAGACGGTAACACACATGAGACGGGAGCACACGAGACTGGAACACACACACCAGATGGGAAGAGACACAATTTGGGAACTCACACGAGACGAGAGCACACACGAGACGGTAACACACATGAGACGGAAGAACACGAGACGGGAACACACACACCAGATGGGAAGAGACACAATATGGGAACTCACACGAGACGAAAAAACAGACGAGACGAGAGCACACACGAGACTGTAATACACATGAGACGGGAGCACATGAGACGGGAACACACACACCAGATGGGAAGAGACACAATATGGGACTCACACGAGAACGAAAACACACGAGACGAGAGCACACACGAGACGGTAACACACATGAGACGGAAGAACGCGAGACGGGAACACACACACCAGATGGGAAGAGACACAATATGGGACTCATACGAGAACGAAAACACACACGAGACGAGAGCACACACGAGACGGTAACACACATGAGACGGAAGAACACGAGACGGGAACACACACACCAGATGGGAAGAGACATAATATGGGAACTCACACGAGACGAAAACACACACAAGACGAGAGCGCACACGAGACTGTAACACACATGAGACGGGAGCACACGAGACGGGAACCCACACCAGATGGGAAGAGACACAATATGGGAACTCACATGAGACGAAAACACACACGAGAAGAGAGCACATACGAGACGGTAACACACATGAGACGGGAGCACACGAGACGGGGACACACCAAATGGGAAGACACAATATGGGAACTCACACGAGACGAAAACACACACGAGACGAGAGCACACACGAGACTGTAACACACATGAGACGGGAGCACGTTAGACGGGAACACACAAGAAATTGGAACGAAATGAGAATGCACACGAGATAGGAACACACCCACATGGGAACACACACAGATATGGCGTACAGATATATAAGTACAAAAATATACAGAGACAGTAGGCGGAATTTATTTTCCTACGTGTCCATTATGTCCACTAATTTTAATATAATTAAAATATAACGGAATACATTTTAATGCGAATGTCCCTCACAGAAAAAAAAAATAGCATGGAATAACTAGAGAACACGCATACGCAAGCATTAAGACGAACACACTTAGCAGCTATAGCCGTGTTACAAAACGACTTCCTCTGTGCCCGAGAACTGTTATCATTTAAACTGCCAAAATTAGAACTTGGGAACTATTTCTTCTAGTCTTCTTCACCTCTCTTTCGTTTGGATAGGCCTATGGACACTTCGCATATTTAGTGAATTCCAAGTAAATGATGTGGGGTTGTAAACCTTCAACATTCCATTCACATAGATATTGCATTCTTTTGATTCATATTATAGAGTTAGTATTCACATCGGATGAAATTTCAAGCATTTGCCCTTTGAGCATATGTAAGTGGTCAAAGGAAAGTAGTTTTCAGGAACTTGTAGTTCGGTCATTAGGGACTCAAAGCGGTGACAGAGAGCGCTGAATGACAGGACGTCACACAATTTCCTTCTCATTTCCTTGATAGACCCACGCTCTGGAATCGTTAATTACCGCCCACTGACCAAGCATTGTGCTCACTTCCGACAGACTGGGAACTGGCCACAGCCAATTACAACGGTAACAAATTTCAGTTTCAACTTGTAACTTATGTGTTGTAATAATATTTAAAATGACGTGATGTTCTTATTGTTAGTTTCAACACTTAGTGACTTCTAGTTCTGCTCAGAGTACCATCGTCTATTGTTAGTCTTTTGTTCTACGTTGTTTTGGTAGGCAGTGTACATCCCATCCAACGGACGAATCACATCAACAGTGACACATGCCTTCTTTATTTATGAAACGAAGTATAGTTAATTGGTTTTTGTGTGGAATAATAGTACATTATGCAACGAGCCTATAATGAAGGTAATTAAGAAGTGAGTATGGATATTTATGAAACGAGCGCAAGCGAGTTACATAATTTTCATACGAGTTTCTTAATTACCATTATAGGCGAGTTTCATACGACTTTTTATGCTCGACCATATTTCTAACTTGATATTATTAATTTTATTGTATCTGACCTGGAGCAATGTTCCGTATGTTGTGAGATGTGTTCAGTCGCGAAAGTATTGATTTTTTCCGAGGAACAGATGTCCACATTGACCTTGCTAGGCCATAAGAACCTACAGAGATAGCATTGAAATTAAATTAGACATTGAAAAACGAGATGACAAATTGAATTTATTTGAATATTATTTACAATTAACGCTAATTATTTTAGTAACAGAACATAACCTTCTGCGACAGTATTGGATTTCCAGCCTCCGTGACTTTTCGCTAATTCTCTTTCGATTGCATATCCGAGAATAATCGATACTTGAGGTTTTATAACGGTAGAAAGCTGACCTGTCATTGGCTGAACAGTTGTAACCTGTGTCGTCATTGGCTGAAAGACCTGACCTTTAATGAGTAGGTGTACTTTAATGACATGCATTAAAGGTCTGCTACCAGGTGTATAATTACTACATTTCGGCATGGTCGAGCATAAAATAAAATAATGTCAGCGTTACAAGGTATAAAGAAAAGAGAAAATAAGCGCGATTGAGTGAGTGGACAAGAGAGTCAGTGAGTAAGTTAGTAACAGTGAGCCAGACATTTAGTAAGGAAACAAAAGAATTCAAGAAAGAGGATTGATTGATTGATTGATTGATTGATTGATTGTGTTACGGAACTTATGTAATATTTTAGAAATGAGAAGAGTACGAATATGAGTTTGCAGATGAGAATGAGGGCACAAATATCATTTTGTGTTATCAAGTTAGTAACAGTGAGCCAGACATTTAGTAAGGAAACAAAAGAATTCAAGAAAGAGGATTGATTGATTGATTGTGTTACGGAACTTATGTAATATTTTAGAAATGAGAAGAGTACGAATATGAGTTTGCAGATGAGAATGAGGGCACAAATATCATTTTGTGTTATCGGCTACATGTTACTTATTATTATTATTATTATTATTATTATTATTATTATTATTATTATTATTATTATTATTATTATTACTATTATTATTATTATTATTATTATTATTATTATTATTATTATTGAAATGAATATAGATCTATATATGAGAATGCTTACAGGTCACGATAAATTTCTTACAAATAATCGTGAAATTAATATCTCGTTGCACTTGGCTGGATTTATATTAAAGACAGGTACTCCGCTTTGCAATGTCAGAGATATGATTGCGTCGTTACAGCGGGAGGCACTCCAACAAGTGGCGCCATCAATCCCCCCCCCCCCTCCACAACTCTTCTCCCATTTGAGGATGAATTAGTGACGGAGTTGCAAATGTCGCTTGCAAGAACAACCCAAGGACTTCTTGATATAAAGCCTCAATTCAGTCTTCTTTTGTCTTTTATACAATGCACCGGTCTGTGTTTGTGATTTTGGCAGAGAAATAAATGTTCATGTGCAATCTCACAGACATAGAGAATCCTCTATCGTGCTCCATTTCTTTATTGAATACAAATAAAGACATGGAACAATGAATTTAATTAATTTTAAACTTGTAGGGCAATTCCAAGTGCATAAAACCGCCATTATACCGGATGAACTCGTATATCATCAGGGATACAGATCGTGTTCCCTTCCTGATATACTGCGACCTAAAATTGTCTAGTTTCCATTCTGCCCCACACCTTCTACTATACTTTCCTCATTTTCTTCTGCCGTTCTAATCTCCTTTCTTACTTGTTCTTCTTTCATAAACTTATTCCACACCTGATCCCTCATTCTTCTATTCCGTCGATATTTTCGTTTCCTTCAGTTCCAAAAAATTGGAGTATTTTTGACCGCTGGGGTAAACTTGATCATAAAAAATTTAAATCATATCAGATGCACTGAATATATTCACTGAAATTCATTATTTTTTCTCCATTTCGTAAGTATTTTTTTTATAATTTTTAGACACAATTAGGGCTCGTATCATGATTTAAATCTTTCCTTTTTTTGTGGTCACGTTATTCCAGCAGTCCGTTTTACCCCAGTTTATGATATACAGAATGTTAACTAATATGCTCAAAGACTTTGGGGGAATAGATACAGAACTAAAAAAGAAGAAAAAAGTTCATGTAAATTTATAGACAATTTCCCTTTAAGTTTTACTTAGAGATATGCCTACTTTATATTTCATATCAATGGCATCATGCCAGAAGGTTGTATGAACAAATTTTCCGATATTGAGATATATGTGATATGAAACCATTTTATGTTTGAACGCAGTCGTTTGAGAATTACAGTGGATATGAGAAAGAATCGAAGAAAGTATCTTGTTGTGTAGACAAGAAAAAAACATTCCATCTTTTTACGGCTCTACTGTAAAATTTCAGTTTTGTTGATAAGTCATTCTGGTATGATGCCCTCCATAAATATTTCGTTCTTAAACTTGTGGGTCACGTTAATTAAATCAGTAGGCCTTGTATAAAAGAAGAGGATGTACTGACACCTGACAAATGAAAAAAATATATTAAGTAGATTTTTATTTATGGAGGACAATTATGTATATCTGAGTTAGGATAACCCAGATTCTACTATATACGGTGATATTGAAACTTCATTTATTTTTATAACAATAGTATGTTTCGAGTTGCTAAAGAGCAAGATAAGCGTAGAGTGTTACAGAAGTGCTGACGGACATTCTTTTCGTAATAGGTATGAACTTTCCATGTCTTAGAAAAAAGTTTTGTCGCACAAATAGGCCTACTTTATAACATAGATGTCCAATTATTGTAACTCGTACGAGGTAACTCCTGGCGTAAGCAACTCGCAGCGTATATTCTTTAAGGTCGTTTTTCCTATTTTATATGGAAAGTTATTGACCAGCAGAGCATGCTTGACGTGCTATATCTCCTGGTTCTATAGGCGTTTGGACACCCATGCTTTATAAGTTTCCAGAAAGGAGGCAGTGCGCATGATCAGAGGACGAGCGACTGGTTCACAAGAGAACGACTAGTTGAGGTAATTAAATTAGTTTTGTTTTGTTGTGTGTCTCATTATGCGCACTGCCTTTTTTCTGGTACTTATACGAGGTGCGTCCATAAAGTAACTTTCCTACTCGTCCCACAGCTAGCAAACCATATGTTGCTCGAAGCGACTGCGTGTATGTGATAGAGTAATGTCCTGGCATGGCGCATGCGCTAGCGGAACTTTCCGAGTGCTCTCAGTAGCTTCGTTGCATCGGTTGAAGATGAACGTTCTTACTCCAGCTTCCGCCGCGTGGAGTGCGGTCAGTGATAAAGTTTTTGAATGCACAGAGCATAGCGCCGATTGAAATTGATCGTCAGCTGTCAGCTGGGCCTAACATCATGAGTAAGTAGATGGTGCGTTGCTCCACAAGGTCGTCTGTGATGATGATTGGCCTCCCACTGCGCTCCTCGTCATGCACATTTTGGAGTCCTGCTGAAAATGGTTTGCAGCAGCAACGCACCATCTGCTTACCCATCTGCACAGCTGACGATCAATTTCAATCGGCGCTATGCCCTGTGCATTCAAAAACTTTATCACTGACCGCACTCCACGCGGCGTGAGCTGGAATAGGCACGTCCATCTTCAACCAATGCAACGAAGCTAATGAGAGTACTCGGGAAGTTCCGCTAGCTCATGCGCCATGCCAGGACATTACTCTATCACGTACACGCACTCGCTTCGTCCAACATATGGTTTGCTAGCTGTGGGATGAGTGGGAATGTTACTTTATGGACGCGCCTCGTATAAAGTATCTGTGCGACATAACTTTTTTCTAAGACTGTACATTAAAATGAAAGGAGTACCGGTACGTCAACTTGTGGATATTCAGTATATTGGTGCTCTACAGACCTCCTAAAAGCGGGAGATGCAGGGCAGGATTATCTGGAGTGTAAAGCTGAAATTATAAACTAGAGGAGGTAGTAAGAAGATATACAGGATGCATCACGAGGTTTTCCCCCGGTTTATTGAGGTGATTCTTGGTGTTATTTGGAACGAAACATGTAAATACAGTAATGGGGTGACATTCATATTTAAGGAGTTACAGCAA
This sequence comes from Periplaneta americana, assembly GCF_040183065.1. NCBI lineage: Eukaryota > Metazoa > Arthropoda > Insecta > Blattodea > Blattidae > Periplaneta > Periplaneta americana. The sequence goes on along the minus strand of NC_091121.1, from coordinate 54,639,132 downwards.
TTTGAAAAAAGCAAAAAAAAAAAACAAAAACATTTTTATTTGAGGATGTCACAGGTAAAAATGGAAAACATAGTTATAATAAAAACAAGTGTTTCATTTTGTACCAGTCTCTTACATGTAGAGTGGATTTAAAGCATCTGAAGGCAAAGACTCGCACATGTGAATCGCGCGTGTAGCATTTCGTAACTTCATAAGTTCGTTTCTTATTGTCGCTGAGGCATCGAGAATGCGTTGAATCAACTCTTCTCGTGTTTGCACCCTAATCTGGTACACGAGTCTTTCATCCACCCTCAGATGCAGTAATCTAGGGTGTTAAATCTGAGGATCTGGCAGGCAAACGGTTGGCATGATCATGTGGTTCTAAATGCTGCACTTTTTGTACATGAAAAGGATACAGTCCGTTCTCATGAAGAATTCTTCATACCTTGGAATGTGAAACTTTAAATCCTTCCCCACACATCGTTAGTCCTGCGCAAACATGTCTAGCGCTACATACACCATGGCGTGTTTCGAAGATCTGTTGCAACTACTTAATTATGAATGTCACCACATTACTGTATTTATATTTTTTGTTCCAAATAATACCAGGAATCACCTCCATTAACCGGGGGAAAACCTCGTGATACATTCCGTAGAATTGGGAATTGAAATTGAGAGGCGACCAGAAATATGATATGATATGATATGATATGATATGATATGATATGATATGATATGATATGATATGATATGATATGATATGATATGATATGATATGATATGATATGATATGATATGATATATGATATGATATGATATGATATGATATGATATGATATGATATGATATGATATGATATGATATGATATGATATATGATATGATATGATATGATATGATATGATATGATATGATATGATATGATATGATATGATATGATATGATATGATATGATATGATATGATATGATATGTACTTCTTCACAGCACTTCTTTACATGTAATGGTGTACCTCACATTTCTGTATCCGGTGCCACCATTAACATATTATTAGAATAACTCATTATTTGCAGTACATGTCTACACAAATACTCCCAATTACACTATGTACCTTTTTTGTTCCTTGGTAAATCTCCCCTACATTTCAATTGATATTCTCTATTTGTTCATTAATCCTAATATATCTAATATTGTATACTCCTTTCACATCCCCCTTTTCCTCTAACTACTATTCACTAAAATCTCAATTTCACTTTTTCTCTATAAGTTATCATATTTAATTATTTGTCCTATTTGTTCTTTGATCTTTTATTCATTTACTGTTCCAACGTTCAAATGTTAGTACTAATTTTATGCTGTCACTTGTTCACTTCTCTTAACCCTTTCTCTCTATTTTCACTCATTCCTATTTGCGCTCACTTCCACTTTCTCACTATTCTGCTTACACCTAATCCATTGTCATTATTCTCACTTCCTATAAATACTTATATTTTATTCTGCACATCTGCTTATACACTTTCTCTCTCCCCTATACTTCTCGACCTTTTCCACTTTCACTTTACTTGCACTTTTTGATCACATCCCCATTTTTTTTACACATATCAAATATCTCTGCTAAATCCTCAACTGTCGCAAGTTCTGACCTTTCATTACTGATCGTCTCTGTCTTATTTCTGTCTTTGTCTTTCTTTCTATTTATTTCTTCTTCTATTCCTCTTTTATTTTCCCCCACGCTTTCACTTTCACATACTAGATTTCCACTTACACTTGCACTCTTATTCTTTACACTATTTCCTTCCCTATCACTTCCCGACTCTTGGTTTATCTTTTTATCACCCCTCGCTTTTTTCTAGCGCCCGCGACCAGAAATAAGTGATTGGACTAAGCAATTCACGTTGTGCTGTTTATTGTTTTATTATTTTTAACTACCCGCAAATTAACAGCTACGCCAACCATTTTTAGACTCCGTTTCTATGTTTTGTAAACAAGCTCGCTACCAGATCTTGATGTAACTGCGGTAACTAAGGTAAAGTGCTGTGTACGATGCACACTGCTGCAATTATCCCACTCAGCATTGTATTCCAACGTCCCTGATGGATAATACGGTGGCTGGCGTCACGTTGCGTCTTGTATTAGAGCCTTATGCCCCTAAAAAGACGCCACGGCGACGGAAGTTTCAAATTTATTGGGTCTTGTAAAAGTGAATGGCTCTCCAGTAACCTAATACGCCCATTTTATTTAAGTTCGTCTCGGATTTCAGAAATGACGTATGAAATAATTTCGTTGAAATGAGGTCTCGGGTTTGAGTGTAATTGGAATATTATGCATACACCAGTCACATGAGAGTTCATTAAATATAATTGTCCATTATAACAACGATGTTCGTTATACTCTAGCTAATTTGAGAAGTGAATATATATACCTTCCTGTGTATTTAAAAGTATAATAAGCTTACACGTAAGCTTATAGAACTAATGTAAGCATTATGAATATATCAAATAAAAGAAACAGTACCCAAACGCGAAGGTTCAATAAGATTGTAGGCCTATATATGTTGTTTTCTAATGCCAGGTGTTTGACAATAAAGTCATTTGACCTCTTGCACTCCAATATTTTTCAAAGATATCATCATGGTTAGCCAATGAAGCACAGATTTTGAGATGTTCCGAATCCATTACTTGGTTTGAGTTGAGCAATGAGCAGTTAGGGGACTGATATATTCTAATTCTATGCAAGTGTTTGGCCAAACAATCATGGCCTGTTGCCAATCTAAATGTAGCTACAGACGATTTTCGTGGTAAATCGGGAATTAACTGTGGATTATGATGCAGATAGTTCCATTTTTTCCCTTGAGATTGTGTTATCAAATTTTGTTAGTTGAAATCTAAGTATGTAGATTTAATAAATCTTTTTACAGAGTAATACGTAGATTTAGTAACAGGTCTGTAAGTAGCAGTGCTGCCCTTCTTTGCTAAAGCATCCGCATTCTCGTTTCCTGTATATTTGTTGGCTGTTAGGCAAATTCACTTATTTTGGATATAATTCTGAATGCGAGAATTTAGAAACAAGAGACTTGCAATGGTTTTAAACTTTGTAAAACTCAGATCTCAGAAAGAACGGAATGGAATGTCGGGAGGGGGACACTACGACCCGGCACTGCGATATTTTAAAATCAATTGCGCTAACCTTCAAACTAGGCACAATTCCAAACCCACAGCGCCTGACTACACTAAGGTTCGCTACGTATCCAGGTCTGCATCCTAGGCCAGCACCCTCAGTGTGTAACCAACCGGCGTTCGGGGACTTCTACGGAATGATGACGGAATGGAGAAATGTTGGCGGGGTGAAGTAGAGGCCTAATACGGGGAAACGAAAAACCCCAACTGCTACCTTGTCCGCCACAAGAATCACTAAGGATTTTCAATGAAAAATTCCAGACCTGGGTGGTAGGCTGAAGGTCTGACCACTCACAAGCAAACATTCTGATGGGGGCAGATAAAAAAATAATATTTTTTTCTTCCACCATGTTAATAATGTCAAAAGAAGTGCTTGTACAAATTTTGGACACTAGATCGCAAATTACGAGGACCTCCCAGAAAGTAGGTTTCCCTGGAGCCATTTACAGAAATAAAACACAATTTCATGAAAGGCGGCAATGAACCTAGGGATTCTCTAAAAGTCATTTGTAAGTAAGTAAGTAATAATAACAATAATAGTAGAGTTACAGTGACTCAGAATAAGCATTCTCGGTAACAAAGACATTAAACTAGCACAAATAATATAAATTATTACGAAATAAGTGGACAATAATAAGAAACACAATAATAATAGTAATAATAATAATTACTTACAAATGGCTTTTAAGGAACCCACAGGTTCATTGCCGCCCTCACATAAGCCCGTCATCAGTCCCTATCCTGTGCAAGATTAATCCACTCTCTATCATCATATCCCAACTCCCTTCTTTCAGCTAGTCTTGGCCTCTCCAAAGGTCTTTTTCCCTCCCCTCGCAACTAACATTCTATATGCATTTCTGGATTCGCCCATACGTGCTACATGCCCTGCCCATCTCAAACGTCTGGATTTAATGTTCCTAATTATGTCAGGTGAAGAATACAATGCGTGCAGTTCTGTGGTATTGTGTAACTTTCTCCATTCTCCTGTAACTTCATCCCTCTTAGCCTCAAATATTTTCCTAAGAACCTTATTCTCAAACACACTTAATCTCTGTCCTCTCTCAAAGTGAGAGTCCAAGTTTCACAACCATATAGAAGAACCGGTAATGTAACTGTTTTATAATTTATAATTTCCAGATTTTTTGACAGCAGACTAGATGACAAAAGATTCTCAGCCTAATAATAACACTCATTTCTCATATTTATTCTGCGTTGAATTTCCTCCCGATTGTCATTTATATTTGTAACTGTTGCTCCAAGATATTTGAATTTTTCCACCTCTTCGAAGGATAAATCTCTAATTTTTATATTTCCATTTCGTACAATATTCTGGTCACGAGACAAATCATAATTCTGTGGTGTTCGGGTAAATGTGTATGTCATTTTTTTGTCCAGGTGGAATTTTGTTCCCCAGATGAACACACAAGTTAAATTATACAAGTGGGTGTGCAAAAATTAAAGAATACTAGCAGTTGGTGTGTTTTATTCGTGTAGGGAAAATTATTTGTAATAAGGATTCCAAGTTTAATTTTCATTTATCTCCGAACTCAATTTTATGGCTTATCTCCCTTTACCCAAACACCACAGAATTATGCTTTGTCTATTCGGGATTTACTTCCAAACCTATCTCCTATAATAATAATAATAATAATAATAATAATAATAATAATAATAATAATAATAATAATAATAATAATACTAATAATAATAATAATAATAATAATAATATCTTTTATGCTCGACCATGCCGAAATGTAGTAATTATACACCTGGTAACAGTCCTTTAATGCATGTCATTAAAGTACACCTACTCATTAAAGTATAGGTGTTCAGCCAATGACAATTCAGCTTACAGGTGTTCAGCCAATGACAAGTCACCTTTGTACCGTTATAAAACCGCAAGTATCGATTATTCTCGGATATGCAGTCGAAAGAGAATTAGCGAAAAGTCACGGAGGCTGGAAATCCAATACTGTCGCAGAAGGTTATGTTCTATTACTATAATAATTAGCGTTAATTGTAAATAATATTCAAATAAATTCAATTTGTCATCTCGTTTTTCAATGTCGAATTCAATAAACAAGGTTATATCAAGTTTAACGGGATTACATCAAGGTCAATGACATTATTGTTCCTCGGAAAAAAGCAATACTTTCGCGTCTGCGCTCATTTCACAATTCACGACCTAGAACAAGGTCACTTCCGATCTTGTCAGATACAAATAAAATGTATACATCTGAATAATTTCAAGTTAGAAATATGGTCGAGCATAACAAGTCGTATGAAACTCGCCTATAATGGTAATTAAGAAACTCATATGAAAATTATGAAACTCGCTTGCGCTCGTTTCATAAACATCCATACTCGCTTCTTCATTACTATCATTATAGGCTCGTTGCATAATGTACTATTAAGGTATAGTTTCCTTTTGATTATTAATATTTACTGTTCTTATTCTCAATGTTATTTATGTATGTTTTTCTTTATTTAAGATATTATTTAATTGTTTTTGCACCTTTTGTATCTTCTATTTGTGTTTTGTGCTGAACTATAATTGGCCTCTGGCTGTTGTTCAGCACACAAATATTAATAATAAATAATAATAATAATAAATAAATAAATAATAATAAAAATAATGTGACGCTAATATTAGTATCGATAACTCCTATTTATCAATATTTCTTCCCTATGAATAGCGAAACAGCTTGCTCTCCTTGACACAAAAGCGAATGACTAAGAAGTAAGTGCACGTTTAATAGCAATATTAATGTTCTTGGAAGTTTAACACGACAGATTCATGGTATATTTTCCCTCAATAATAGAGCAAGTTGCGCACAAAGCAATTCTCATCGAGTTGGCGTCGAAGTAACTGCACCCTGGAGAAGTCGTCACGGCAATCGTATGTTTCAAGAAAGAGACGCTTAATCGGATGGGATGAACAGGCCCCCGGGGGAAGACGAATCTAGTTAGCAGTGCTGATACGATTACAAGTTGGCAAGTTAAATGCAGAACATAACTCAGGCAGCCGAACTGGATTACTGTGTATTGTTTAGTCCGTCTTAATTTGTAGCCTACAGATGCTACCTCCGTGTTATTAACTACTAAATTCTGCGCGACTGTAGATAATACCCAGAAAAAAAGAGCAGATATAGCATGAAATAGATTCCAGCGAAACAAGCTGCGATAGGAAATGTTTCTTTCGCTAGTACTAAGTTTAATGGTCTAAGTTCGTGGACGTTTTTATACTCACATTCAAGCAGACATGTTTACTACAGTAATAAGCTCAAAGAGAAATGTACGACAGCAAATTTCTGATAAGTCGAGCTATTCCGTTACAGATAAATGCGTCTATGTTATGTTCATATAAGGTGTATCAGAATAAATGCTACACAGTAATTGTCTGCAGTTACCATAGGGCCTTGACACAAACATTTTTACTAAACATTGACCAATTATGATATTGATATTTATTATATTACAGATCACAGACAAAGTACATACAAGTAATCAATTCAACCCTTACATTACACACTTCAAAATAATTTTTTACACAAAGATATAGTATTATTTAAATACAATATCTACAATTTAAATATTTAATAAACAATAGTAATATACGTTACAAGAGCGGTATGGTGACGTTTTCATGTTAGAGGAAAAGATTGGAAAAGCGAAACGTAGTTGAGCTTTTTTAATCTCCGAGAACATGAAAACAAACATACCGCTCGTGTATCGTACATTATTTTGTGCGAATATCGTTTATTACATACCTGAAAGACGAATTTCTAATTAGTTGCAATGAAATCTCCATCTTGATTTCTGTTTAATAACGGCAACTTTAGAAAACAAAAATATCTATACTCCAGCAGGCCGTGATATACCGTACGTCTGTCTTTTTTTTTCCCCCAGTCTATAAATGCGAACTTAAAACAAACGGTAAGGTTATGTAATGATTTATTTTTTCATTTTAATATTTTAACAATATTATTTATATAACATATTGCAGTAATAACATCGGCATCTGGAGTCTTGTTGATTTTTTCACGGCTTCCTTAATGTTACTTGTATGAGGAATACAATACCTTTCGTGGAGTAGTAGACTTTACTTAATTTTTGCAAATATTTAAAAACAATAATTAACATTACAATTTAGGTGAAATTGCAGTGGTAAGTTTCCAATTTATAATTATTACCATGTTAAACGTCTCTAAAAATAATATGTTAAAAGCCTAAAGCAGTAAAATGAATGTCGCGCTTAAGCGGTAAGAAGAGGGAAATTGTTATGTGTGTTACGTTGGGAATACTGAATGTGGTATTTCACACTTACCGCGTATTGGTTCTGTGCGGAAACCAAGCAAATACGCACGATCTCGCATAAAATTATTTTGTTTTATCTTGCACTTGCTTTTAGTTTTGTGCAAGACTCAACTCATTCTAGTATGTACTTGCAATCAGTATTTGTTCACCTTCCTATTTCTTTATTTATTTATATATATTTATTTACTTTCTTTTTTTATTCAATTCTATTTCATTTATTCTTTCCATTCTAATTTTTTTAGTCAAAAAACATATAAACCTAATTTCTTTTGCAATTTTGTGTTATTACTATTCATCAGTTTTTTTTTTATAGATATTTCTTTATTTATTTGTAGGAACTTTTCATTTATAAATTTCATCCCTATAACTTTTGTATTTTGACATTCAAGAACAATGTGAATGTCATCTTCTCTCCGTCCACATAATGGGCATGTGCCTTGAGGTATATTGCCTCTATAACTTCTTAATTTCCAAATCCCCAGTCTGAACCAGGCTGGTCCAAATCTTTCTTTCATATTCTTATTTTCTATATATGTACTCCTTCCCCATACTTTTTTATAGTCATTAAAAATATTAGGGATCGCATTTCATCGTTACTACTAAAATCATTTTGCCTAGTTATAATTTTACATCTTGATTTAATTAGATTTAGGCTTGCTGACATATTTCTTGTAGCTAAGCTATTCCATAACCACCCTAGCCCAATATTAAGTATGTTATTTTTAATATTCACGATTGCTTTATTTGTCGTACTAGCCGTACCCGTGCGCTCCGCTGCACCCGTTAGAAATAAATATAAAGTAATTACATAATTAAAATAGGACGTTTGATCCAGGGAACATTCATGTTTGATACAAGGATAAATCTTTTAATATGTTAATTGCATAGAAATAATTAAAATGCGATCATTTTAGTCCAGAGACACTCATTTGGTGCAATGACAATTCCTTTATCCTGTTCCTTAATTTTTATTACATGCAACCATAGTTTAATGATGATTGACATCATTTAGATTTAATGTGTATACTTTATTTTACTTGTTATAGGTTTCCATTGAATTATGGTAATAACTTAATTTTAACCCTTGTTTTCTACGTATTCAGTAAATGGCGCTTGGCCCACTATGGTTCTGAACCCTTCAAATAAATTATATTACATAATATTACATATTATATTATATTATATTATATTATATTATATTATATTATATTATATTATATTATAACATTATAGCATTATGTCCATCTAGAGAAACTACACTTTCCAATGGTGAAATAATAATTAATTATACAAATCGGTTAATTTAGCTTCCGATATTACTTTATACAAATACAGAAACATTCTCTGTAGGCTATGATTCATAGCTTTCGATTGTTGTTGACCAAGGCCCCTTATAGACGAAGTCATTTGTTTTTTAATTCATTACACGGCCTTAGATGGCAGTTATTTTAATTTTAAAACTCATTTATCTCATTAAATATCAGTCCTATCAAAATTTTTCAGGGAATAAAACTTATCGCAAATACTTTTTAAAGAAACTTTGGTATGTAAAATTTTTCACAAAATCAATAATAAGCGAGATATTTCGATTTATTTAATTCAGGCCCCCTTATAACCCCCCTTTTAAATAACGTATTTTGAATGCCATATAGCCTAAAATCTAAGTTATAACGAACTTAATTTATATTCCAATTTTCATCGAAATCCGTTCAGCCATTATCGCGTGAAAAGGTAACAAACATACATACATACATACATACATACATACAGACAGACAGACAGACAGACAGACAGACAGACATACAAACAAATATAAAAAAAAACGATTTTCGATTTCAGGGTGATTAATTATATATGTTGGGACCAATTATTTTTGGAAAATCGAAAATTACCAGAAAAATTTCGGCTACAGATTTATTATTATTATAGATTAGCAATTTGATTTAATAAATATTCTTTCATAAACTTATTTTGGTCACTTTGGATTCTTTTAATTAAGTATTTTGTGTTTCTAACTAGGATTGTACTCATGATACTGTCCATTCCCGTTTGTATTCTAGCTGCATTATTTGAAGAATTTAAACTAATATTTAATAATTTTTTACAATATGTGGCTCTTATTCTATTTAAATTTATTAATGCTTTTTCTTCTAATCCCCATATCTCACATCCATATAATAATCTATATTCAACCATAGTGAAATAAATTCTACATTGTCCAATTATGCACACTGACGGAACTACGCAATTTTTGTCATATGCTATTGCACTCATAACGAAGTCTATGTATATCATTATCGTATTATTACTATTATATTAGAAAATTATTATTTGTGGGACAAGAATCAAATATCATTATACTTCGCAACGCGGGTAATAATTTATCTCTCTTACTTGATGTAGTGGTTTTCTATTGCTTTTCCTAATAAAGATATAATTTTTGGTGTTTGATATGTTGAAATCATTAAATCCGGACATTTAAAAAGAGTTTATTAATTACTGTATATCAATTTCAATTTGTTTGATAACTAATGGAGCGTCAGCCTATAATTAACAATTAGTAATATAATTATAGGCTATAATAGGAAAATTATCCCTATTAGCCCAAAGGCTGGAGGCTCACGGGCTAGCGGAACATTAAGGCTCTCACCCTGCAGACAATCAACATTATGGTCCGTCCCAGATATCTGTATAGTGGAAAGACGAAATAAGACCTCTGCGCTAGTGGTATGTGGGAGGGCTAGGGTCAATGGCCACTCTGAGGGAGGCATTGGTTGAACGAAGCTATCAATCGCTTACAGCAGTGATGTCAAAGCAAGCGCATTTTTCTGACCTTGGCGTCGTGCGCGGGCAGCAAGCGCTAAGTATGGAAAGAGGAAGGGTTTTGTATATGAATAAGCAATCTGTTGGATTAAGAAAACAGTGGTGCACAAACTTCAAACGGAACGTGAAATTTTATGTCGTAATTTTTGTGTGGCTTCTTTCTGTTTAATAGTATCTATATTGTTTGTAAAACAAAAGTACTAACACTGATTTCTTAATATTGCACTTGTGTTTTAAATCTTAATAACATAATAGAGAGTTAAGAAAGAATATTCTCTTAAATTCCACATTAGTATAATATTATACTGTGTTAAGTGGATGAAACACATCATTCATAAAGAAAGTGATATTCCAAAGAAAGAGATTGAGTATGACATGATAAGTTGGAATTTATATTGATGGTATCTTTAGCCTTACAAAAGTGATCAATAAACTAAATCAAAACAATATTACAGTTCAAAGCAAGGTTACCTAGGTACTGTATCTGTTTTAAGTGTAACTAATATTACATAACAGAACTCTTATCGCATTATGCTTTTAAGGTGATATTTGTGAGCAACTTCCTTTCATCAGAATATTAAATTATTTTCTCGAAATCTGCTGAAGCTATAGAGCTGACAGTTTTACAATACATGGGCACGTATCTTTTGCTTATGATGTAACAGTAGATGCTTTGTTAATTCATTTCCTTACAAACAATTTCCATGCGAATATTTTCAAAATTTTCAATACACTATCTTCAGTAATACCTATATAATGTAATATATTAGATTTACGAAAACATTCTGTAAGGCTACTAAATAAATAGGCCTATACCTGAAAATTTCACTTTTCTATACGAAAAGTTGAGAAAATATTTCTTTTGAATAAAAACAATCAAACTTGTGAAAAATGAGCATTAAAATTAAACTTACATTCTTATAATGAACTTATACTTCTGAGGCAAGTCTAATAATTAACATGGATATAGTTTTAATAAGTTCTCTTCCCTTTATCTATTGAATCAGTGCTGGCCGTCCCTGAATATAGCTCGACCAAGCGGCATATACCACCTCTTTCGTCTGTCTCTTTCCTTTCCGCTATAAAGCGCTCAGGCTCTCCTAGGCTCTAAAGCGCGCGCTTGCTTTTGTGGGGATCAATTGACATGCCTGGCTTACAGGGAGAGGATCATTTCTATCTGAACCCTCTACCACGAGCATCTTACTCCTCAGCGGCCTAGAATTGATGTTGCCCACAATACACTCCGGCACAGATAGACTCCGCCCCCATATGCTCCAAGTTACTCTACAGATTCCTGGGACTGACCATAGGTATATATATATATATATATCCTATGTACCAGCCCCAATTATCCTAGGGAGATCTTCCTTGCAATAACTTTTGTTAGAGGCTGATTCGACTCAGGGTACACGGTGTAGCTTTAAATAGGGTGCGTTGGATTAGCGCCGAAAGAGGTGAGGGATGCCGTTTCATTAACGCAAAGACTGAGGTTACAATACCGCAAATAGACGGACAATGAACGCGGAGGAGAAACCAAATGTAGGATGTATGGCAACATCGCGCGTATTAAATATTGTAGCTTTCACTTGGGACAGTCTGGAAAATTGTAAACACTGGGCTTAAATGTGATAACGCCAATGAAAACGCAGAATTAGGTAAAAATCTGAAATATGTATTTGGATTGCAGTATATGACTCCAAATATTGTGGGTGAGTGGTTTGTTGAATTTCACAGCATAATTCCTGATAATCCCTAACTGAATGTGTTCAAAAACTATCACCTTTACTTTTTAATTTTGCTCTAGAATATGCCATTAGGAAAGTTCAGGATAACAGAGAGGGTTTGGAATTGAACGGGTTACATCAGGTCCTTGTTTATGCGGATGACGTGACTATGTTAGGAGAAAACCCACAAATTATTAGGGAAAACACGGGAATTTTACTGGAAGCAAGTAAAGAGATAGATATGGAAGTAAATCCCGAAAAGGGAAAGTTTATAATTATGTCTTGTGACCAGAATATTGTACAAAATGGAAATATAAAAATTGGAAATTTATCCTTTGAAGACGTGGAAAAATTCAAATATCTTGGAGCAACAGTAACAAATATAAATGATACTCGAGAGGAAATTAAACGCAGAATAAATATGGAAAATGCCTGTTATTATTCGGTTGAAAAGGTTTTATGATCCAGATTGCTCTAAAAAGGACAGAAAGTTAGAATTTATAAAACAATTATATTACCGGTTCTTCTGAAACTTGTACTCTCACTTCGAGGTTAAGGGTGTTTGAGAATAAAGTGTTTATTAAAATATTTGGGGCCAAGAGGGATGAAATTGCAGGAAAATGGAGAGAGAGTTACATAACGCAAAACTGTATGCATTTTATTCTTCACCTAACATAATTACGAACATTAAATCCAGACGTTTGAGATGAGCAGGGCATGTAGCACGTATGGGCGAATCCAGAAATGCATATAGAGTATTAGTTGGGAGGCCGGCGGGAAAAAAGACCTTTGGGGAGGCCGAGACGTAGATGGGAGGATAATATTAAAATGGATTTGAGGGAGGTGGGTTATGATGGTAGAGATTGGATTAATCCTGCTCAGGACAGGGACCGATGGCGGATTATGTGAGGGCGACAATGAACATCCGGAGTCCTTAAAAGCCATAGATAATTTATGGGCTAGTCCTTCAAGTGATCCCAGAACGACAAATAGGCCTGAATCTTTCCCTGGACATTTTAAGAAACAATTTCATGAACCACATCCTTCTGTTCATGTGCTAACTGAAATGCTTAATTAAGCAACTCAAGAGCGAAATATATACCTCGATTAATTCTGTTACGAACAGAAAAGTTACAAAACATGTCATACAGAAACACGATCTTTGGAAAAGTTATTCGAGTGGTGAAATTTTCATACAATACATAAAACGCTATACTGTATTTTTCGCGATTTGTACATGAATTTTATTTTATTTTTATTCTATTTTATTTTATTTTAAATACACCACCAACAGAAACAGGCTTCCAATTACAGGTGGCTTACATATATATATATATATATATATATATATATATATATATATATATACAAAATACATAATAAGAGAAAAAAACAACAAAACAAACAAAACAAACGAAAGAAAGAAAATACATAATGGTAATAGATGCTAGAATATAATATTACAGTTAATATAGTACCAAATGTCAATATAATGATGCAAAATTATTTAAAAACTAGAGTAAAAACATTACAATACACTTATTCATAATTTAAATATCTAAGGAAATACAATTGTTTTTAACATTGTATGAAATTGTTCAGTTGTTAAACTAAAATCCAATTGAGAATCACAGTTTAAAGACAGAGAGTTGTAAGTATTACACATAACAAACAATGGAGAGTTCTTGAAAAAAACAGTTCTAGGAATAGGAATAATGAAAGGTTGCCTATGACGTAATTCTGTTCTTTTTACATTGAACTGAAAGAATTTAAGAAAATCACAGTTATTCAATATACTGTTTACAGTCTTATAAAGTAAAATTTGGCTATTTATTAATCGTCGAGATTTTAAAGTTTTATAGTTAAATTCAAAAAGTAACTGATTATATGAAATTTTCTTGTCATAAGACGACACGTGATGTTTTTTTTTTTTAAATATAAATAACGTAAAAATATTTTCTGTATCCCTTCTATTTGCATCTGATGGGACTGGAACTGAGGTGACCATATTACAGACGCATACTCTAGCTTACTCCTAACTAGAGTTTTATATAGAGTATCAATAGTATTTATATTTTTTAATTCTTTTGTATTTCTGATTATAAATCCTAATTTTCCATATGCATCGATTACCACGTGATTTAAGTGCATTTAAAACGTAAGTTGTGTGTAAAATAAAATACCCAATTAATGAATATAACATGAATACCTACAGAAAGAATGGACTCTGTGCGATAGGGCGCGGCAGTGTGACGTCACACTGGTCAGTATCCACGTTTAGAGGTATGTTACTTGGAAATCATTAGTCGTAGAAGATCTAGTTTGATCCATTTTGTGTATAATTAAATGCATGTTATTTAAAGTATATCATCCCAGAATGTGATTTTTTTTAATTCAGTACCTCTTCAAATACAGTGTTTACGAACAGGATCAAAATAGTTTTTAACAATATTTAGTGCATTTTTAAAACATTCTGAAAGTACAGAACTTATAACGAAACACTAGAATTTTATAAGTCGCTATTTCAACGTTGTGGTAGTATTAAACACGGGAACTAATGAGGTGGTTCTCAAAATCTCCGACTAGAGGCGGTGTAATCCATCATAATACACATAATGCGGACTTAGCTGGGGATTTCATAAGGCTGAGAACTCTCTGCTATATACTTGCGGCTTGTGGTCGGGAGAGATTACAACGTGAAACAATACAAAACTTACGACACAGTTGTTTCTTTGGTAGGAACGAACGGTTTAAGAAAGAAGAAATGAAACTGGAAATATTGTACAACAAAAGAAATAATAATTCCATTCAATGGCTCAATGCTAGTGGGGGTTATTATTCCGCGGACTGCAATTCGATCCCCGAAACCCACTGAGATATATATGTCGTAAATAACATCGAATGCTGAGATTATTTTCGTAGTATTCTTATTTTATTTCATCTCTTTGAAGTTCACGGATGGAATTTGTCGCGAGATCATTATCAGGGACAATGTTTTCATGTAAATTAACAAAAACCACCGACATAGCGCTCCCATTCCAAAAATTATAACGCAATTTAAAACCTTAGCCCTGAATAGGTTTTTAACACTCAAACCTCGGTTTTAATAGCTAACACGGTATCCCCTAGACCACCGAAGATAACCTAAATTCAAAGTACAGTAGAAAGAGATTAAACTAACCCATTCTATAACTCTGAAAATCCTCATTTAGAAAATCACACCTACACATTCAGGTACAGCGCCTATCTTTCCGATACAGAGGAAAATGCATAGCTATCAACTAAAATAATCGGACATGTATGACAACTATATATTATATACGAGGTAGTCGAGAATAATAGGTTTTCTAGCGTATTATTAATGTGTTAAGAGATGTTAGACAAAGCTGCATTTTATCACCACTAATGTACCTTCTTATAGTGGACGATGTAAAGAGGCGAATGACAAATGGAAAACAGAATGATACGCAATGGGGATTGATGAAGAAATTGGAAGATGTTTAATTACGTAGATAACATTTGCCTTCTCTTTAATCGAAATTAGATCATCATCATCATCATCATCATCATCATCATCAATCATCATAATTACCGCCACCACCACCACCACCACCACCACCACCACCATCGCCGCCATCATCATCATCATCATCATCATCATCATCATCATCATCATCATCATCATCATCAATACCATGAACTATCATGTTCCGATTACAAAGATATTTTTTAAGTTTAAAATTGATCTCTCCATCGTTTCAACGGTCTTTCTTGGGACCTTTTCCTTTTGATTTATGAAGATACAGGCTATTCTTTATGGAATTTTATATTTTCTTCCATTCTTTTCAAATATACCTGGAATTTATTTTTATATTTCCTAATCCTATCACATATTCTAATTGAATGTGCAATTTCGAAAGAAACATATCTCTGAGAAGTAAAAATGTTTAAGAATTGAAATAAACGATTTGTTTTTAAGCCGTTGTATCAGAATAACAAAATTTTAAGTTACCATTTTAGAGTCAAGACAATATAATATTAAAGAAAAAAAGTTATATTTAAGGTATTAATATATGATTTTTTTGGCGTTTTTATTTTGGAGATGTGGCATTTCGAAGTGCATGGACAATATATTATAAATAAGCAAGAATTTGAAAACAAAAATAGTTAAAACAATAACAAAAAAGGCTGTGGTTTAGATCTACGAAGCTAATAGGTAGTACTCTTTGCTGCGAAAGAATGTATAAACATATTTTTACGAATCACTTTTTTCAGTGATGGCATGTCATTTTTCACTAACGGTATGTTTCCTGGCCATAGAAACCAGTGGCGTATTCCATACCGGCGCATACTGTCTCACTTCTCTCATTGGAAATGAGGACCAATATTATTGTGATAGGCTGGAAATCTGATACTACATCATTCTGGAAGAAGATGAGACATATACCTCTATACAATTTGAAGAAGTACATTTTTTTTTGTATTCACATGGCGGTCATAACTCAAAACCACTCATTTATGACTTAAGCCCTTTTTTTTCGAACACTATACATTTATATCTTAGTGTTTATCAATTTGTATAATACATCCAAGATAATTGAAATTGTTAATATCTTGTATTATTTGTCCACTTTCACCGTCACTTTTTAATATTTATATTGACAAAATCGTAATGGATTGGCAGATGGATTTAAATGAACATTTTAAAATTAAAAAATATATGTTCGTAGATACATTGCTCTTTGCGGACGACCAAGTTTTAATATCCAGTTCTGAAAATGGGGCACAGAGGGCTCTATTCCAATTAAATAATATAAGTAAAAGTTTTAGCTTAAACATTTCAATTAATAAAACAACAGTTTTAGCATTTAGAGGAGCAGATACATTTAGAGCCAAAATTGTATTGGAAGGAAAAATTATTGAACAGATAAATTGTTTCAATTATCTTGTGTGCAACATTTCTTATATGAAGAATGAAGATATTCAAAACAAGATTAATAAATTCAGCTATGTATGCGGTGTCATTAATAGATCCCTAAAAAGTACTAGAAAAGAAACAGAAATTAAATTTTATAAGGTAATGGCAGTGCCAATGTTGCTTTATGGGTCTGAATTTTGGATCCTGACTAAACAAGAAGAAAGAAGAATAGAAGCAGCAGAGATGAAATTTCTGAGATCTGTAGCAGGTTACACCTTATTGGATAGGAAAAGAAGTGAAGATATAAGGAGGGAACTAAGCATTTTTAAATTAATAGACAGAATAAAACAATATAGAAACGATTGGAAACAACATATACAAAGAATGGAAGTAGACCGCATACCAAAACTGATGATGAACTATAACCCAATAGGTAGAAGAAATGTTGGTAGACCGAAAACAAGATGGGCTCAACAGTGTTAAAAAATGAGACCGGAACGAGCCTTATAAGGCTTAATCCATGATGCTGCTGCTGCTGCTGCTGATGATGATGATGATGATGATGATGATGATGATGATGATGATGATGATGATGATGATGATTTGTTCTTATACAGAGGAAAAAAATCTATTTACAGAGAGAACAAAAATCAGAAGGGCCGTAGATAAATGTGTATCTCGAGCACAAAGCCGTTCACAGTCAGAAACTCGATTACTGATGAAGCAGACTCTTCTGTATACGAGAGAAATACTATTACAAAAACTGAACGTACTCTGAACGATGCGATTCGGAGAATAAATAAAACCAACACAGCTTTAATGGCTTTTGAGAAACATTTGGAAAAATTAAAGTACTTCAAAAATACAAAATTAAAATTAATTAAAAGCAACGGTAAAGCAGCGATATTTTACGGACATGAAAACTGGCTAGCAAAGAACACAATTGACTGGAACCTACAAACATTTATAAACATCAATGTTTACAGAGAATATTTCATATTCATTGGCCTGAGGTTTTAAGTATTCACCTACTCTGCGAAGAAGCTGGAAAGGAGCATATGCAGACACAAATTAGGGAAAGCAAGTGACGATGAAATGGCCACACCCTTACGAAACACTCTGATGTTACTGATAAACTTGCCCTTGATTGGAATCCTCAAGGCACCAGAAGTAGAGGACTGCCGAAGGTACTTGGAGAACTGTCCACGATGAGATGGAGAGAATTGGGAGATCGTGGAATGAAGTGAAAGCAGTTGTATAAAATCTTGCCCGGTGGGAAGCTCTTGCAGATACTCTATGCTTCTAAAAGAAGTTACAGGAAGATTAGGATTGTGATGATTAGAGGGCGGATGTTGATGATATGAAATAGCTGAAAAATGACTAATAAAATGTCCTTGCGTTTGCATAAAATGCCTCAAATTAAAAAAAAAAAACTTAAAAATAACTTTGGCCTAAAGGCAGATAATAAATAAAAAAGAGCGTGTAATTTTTAAAATAAATCAAAATTATTATCTTGTTTCTTTTTCCTTCTGTTAAAAATAATTCTCAACTAAAGAAATTCACAAAAAAATAGGAAGGAATAATTTTTAAGAAACACGTTAATTTTTATCTCGCCAATTGAAAAATGACCCATTATAAAATGTAGACTAAGTGATAGAAATATTAATGTATTACATAATGTACGCAAATTATACAGTGCGATCGAGAAGTCTCTCCGCAGTGTTTGTGCAGCCACGGTGCAGCCGAGAATCCGCTAGACAGAGAATTCAAATGGCAACACTGGCCGCTAAGCATGTGATGGACTGTGGATGTGAGGTTGTCAAACTGGGTTTAATGGAAAAGTGCCAACTTTCTACAGAATTACGTGCCAGCTTTCTACAAGATTACTAGAACTAATGGAGCTGCGGAGAGACTTTTGTACATGTATTTATCAAATACAATTTACATTCAAAGGAAATAATTATTACGGCTAGATTTTTACGCGCTTGCGGACCGAGAACTGAACAATAGTATAATAGTAGAGTGCAGTAAACTATTTACAGCCAGTCTAAAGTCTACCCCTGCTACATCCTTTGTCAGCTTATTGGATCACTATGACCATTGACAAAGTCAGTTTTGTCAGCAAATGAAAATGCACTGGAAAAACAGCAACTATGATTTGGATGTAAGATTGTTGAGAAATTGAACGAAACTTTTAAAAATACTATAAAAATCAATAAAAATTGGAGAAAATGATTTTAATGACCCCAAAAATTACAAAAAAATACCTATTGGACAAAAGTGGCAAACAATTAAAAAAAATAAATGCAACATACAAATCATATTTTGTTTTGATATGACATGAAATGAATTATTTTATTAAAGGACAGCGTTTTAATTTAAAAGAAAAAATAATGACATTTCATGAACATCCGCCCCTTAGTGACGATCTAAAATTTCACTACTAGGCTAATGTCAGGGAAAGCTTTTGTCATTGCATAATTTGGTCTTCTTACATTAGTTAAACTTTGATCTACATAATGAATGTCCATTTCAAATATCATAAAATGGATTAGACTATTTCAATAGCCAATTCTCTCTTTCATACTAATTCAATACATTTCGTAAGCCAGCGTTGCTTATTTAACCACGGGAAGTATACTAATCCTTTGATGTGTATAGTCTATACAATATTTGCATCGAAATAATTGTTTGCTAGACTAGACGGCATTTCAGAAGGCGGTCAGCTACTACATGCGCCGTAGAATTTCTGGTGTGTGACGTCACAAACTTGTACAGTAGAACCAATCAGAATTAGTCTAAAACAAGTACTTCCAGAGTTCGTTTGTTCACGTCTGAGTATTTCAATACATTGAATAAGTAAAACTAACATTTACTGTGTTTGTGTAAGATAAATAAATGGAAGAAGAAACTGTAAAAAGACAAGTATTGCACAGGCAGGCGCGGAAAATAGTGTTTAAGACGTATAATTATTTTAAAAACGTTGACGAGCTGAACGCTGCCGACCATCTTGATGCTGACTGCAACGTTGCCAACGCGCAAGAACGACTGTAGGAGCATATGGTGTGGTATTGAGAAACGTGCAAAGAATATTTCAATATTCAGTAATTTCATCACTATACAATTTTGTTATTCTAGATTTAATTTGTAATTCAGTAAATATAAAATATTCTTTGTTTCTCTATGATAAATTATCTAGCTTTAATTATTCAGGTAATCTTTTCGTACTTTGATTTTATTGTAATTGTAAATTTAATACTAACTGTAATATTATTTGTAATTGTAATTGTAAATTTAATACTAATTGTAATTTTATTGTTGATATTGTAGTTGGAATCTCCTGGTAGAGGGGCAGAGAAGGCCTGACGGCCTTATCTCTACCAGGTTAAATAAATAAATACTAATACTAATACTAATACTAATATTGTTAGTGAAGGAAACAGGGTTTGTTTGGTGTCATGCTTACAGTAATCAACGGCTAAGGTCATTATTGTCGTTTTGATAATTTCAATTCTCTCCTGCGCTATTTATATTGCACGTGCGCGTGAAGTACGATGTGGCAATGTTGTACGCTGCCTTGCTCTCTCTATCTGTCTCTCTCGACGCAAACGCAAGCAGACTACCGCCTTCCGAATTGCCGTCGACTCTAGTGCATTCTATAGCCCAAAGAGTAGGAGCGCCACAAAGCCGTTGTCATCCTATTCATAAAGTCTCCAATATAAGTAATTACTTAGAACTCTAGAATTTTTTTTTAACATTTCACCCCACCTAATGGATCTGTTTTAAATGTCGTTTCATCACATCATTTGTATTAAATATGCTTATAAACACATAGGTTGGTATATGAAACCATTATTTTCCAGCTAATGTATACGGTTTATAAGAGTGGTTTGGTTAGCCTCTACTCTTATTTAATGCATATGTTAAAACGGGATGATGGGGATTAGTGCAGACGAAAAGTGTTATAACGCGGATAACAGTGCCTACATTCTCCATTGAAATATTGTGCCTGCTACTGCTGGGACAAATGTAATTCATGAGGTGGCTTTTCGTTTCTGACTCCGGATTATCAACGCTCTGCAGAACAAGTCTTGCGACTTAAATGTCGGTGCCAACTTACTCTAACTTAAAGCACTCAGCCAGTATCTCTATGAATTACTGTGTAACTCACAAGCCAAACTTTTACATCACATAAATACTACATTAGAAAATTTGTAAATAGGCGAATACTGTAAAAACAAATATCTTATTACAAACGCGTATGTAATAATGAACTCTCTAGGATTTTAGTAAGATTTTAAATTTAGCGTTAAATATTCCGTTACATTGGTAGTTCAAAAACTTTCCAATCAATGTCGACTATGAATAAGCAGTCGCGTCAAAACTTACACAATAGCAGAGCTAATATGATAGCTAGTCACAATTTAGCAGTATCGATCAAATACTTAATGATATAAGGCTTTCTCTTCCATCCTACCAGATAGCACATATAAATACAAAAAAGAAATACAAACACTTATGAAAATGATACAAATTAGGTTAAAGCCGTATGGAGGGTCAACAGAGTCAAAAGTACATTATAGTGCTCTCATCGAGCTAATACAACAAAAAGAAAGAAAACAGAGATAGCAATGATGATATTGATAACTGACAATAATAATAATAATAATAATAATAATAATAATAATAATAATAATAATAATAATAATAATAATAAATACATTACATATTAATTTTCAATTTTACAACAGCATAGTTACAATATTTACTATATGTCATGGGTTAAGGTGAAGTTGCGCAACCTGACATGTGTTCAACAAGCAATTCCACGAACTAGAATGTGATTTTTTAATTTAAATTTGAATTTTGATATTGTCCGACAGTCTCTGACGTGGTCAGGGAGAGAATTCCAGAGGCGTGGAATAGATATGCTGAAAGATGATGAGTAGAAGGATGTTCTGTGTTCACGTGATGTTCACGTACTCCTGAAACCCGTCATTTTATGCCATGCAATTTGTATCTGTAACTAATAAGATTTTCCTTTTCTCATCCGTGTATGTGACTTTTCAACAGGATTTTCGATTTGCCGTTTTTCTTAGGTTATCTGGTATGGATTTGAAGAAATCGATGAAAATAACAAACATTTAATGTTATTTACTAAATACTGACAATTATAAAAGTTAACGGAGATACCACAAAATATATTGGGATATTATAGAAACGCCCATAAATCTTTTGACGAAAAGACTTTAAAACAAAGAATGATAATTTCACAATGGAAAATATTAACAACGAAAAGCATGAAGATTGAGTCCCTATGTGTGAAATCGAGAAGTAACATTTCTGACAAGCCGTGATATGTCGAATATATAATAATACATATTTTAATATGAACAACCTTCACAGATTCGAAAATAAGTACAAATTAATGATAAGATTGTAATGTGAATTCATAAAAAATAACACTGAAGACTAGTCTACTCCATTCTTTGCCTGAAGTCCTTGCCGATGGTTGAAATTGGAAATACTAATGTAAGAATGTAAGTGTTACAAAAAAGTCTCTTTATTGTGTGAAATGATGTTCGCTCATGTTTCGACTGCAGGATTTGGAAGACTTTCTTGAATAATAATAATAATAATAATAATAATAATTATTATTATTATTATTATTATTCACTGCCAGAAAACTAGAATACAAAGAAATTGTAAATTAACAAAATTCTAGCACTCTCCTGAAAGAGAACGTTCTCGTGCTTAGTGGAGGATCCGATACATAATAAATTTGCATGCATAAATTACAATAAAATGGCATCTAAAAATTAATAATTACATACAGTATAATCATAACAAATTGCTTACATAGTTCCTTAAATTTCAAACTGTTGGAGGTAAATATAAGTGAATATTTCTTTATTAATTTGTTATAAATTCTAGGGCAGATATTAGTACTATGGTTGACAGCAGTACTCGTTAATATTTGCGTTCAAATAAACGTATTGTATCCATGCCGTTGGTTTTGTGTTTGTGAGTAATGTGATCGGAAATATGTGTAATTTTTTGTAAATTTATTTTATTTTATTTTAGTTGGTTATTTAACGACGCTGTATCAACTACTAGGTTATTTAGCGTCGATGAGATTGGTGATAGCGAGATGGTATTTGGCGAGATGAGGCCGAGGATTCGCCATAGATTACCTTGCATTCACATTACGGTTGGGGAAAACCTCGGAAAGAACCCAACCAGGTAATCAGCTCAAGCGGGGAACGAACCCGCGCCCGAACGCAACTTCAGACCGCCAGGCAAGCGCCTTAACCGACTGAGCCAAGTCGGTGGCTTTTTATGTATAAATTGTCATAATGCATCGATATAAATTTGATGTATTTACAAGCCGTTAAATTCTAAAAACAATTTTTCGGTAGGATAATCAAGATTTTTTTAGACATATTTTAATTATTCTTCTCTCTAATAAATCTAGTGGATTAAGGTTAGATTTATAAATACTACCCGATTCTAATATTCCATACTAGGTTAAACACTGAAATAAGACAAGGTCAATTGTACGTAGTACATCCATTGGTAAGTAATTTCGTAACTGAAGAAAGTAATATATAATTCTACGTAATTTGTAACAAAGATAGTTGATTTGTTTGTCTCATTTCAGATGTTTATCAATAATGATTCCTAAACATTTAACCTCTGAAGATTCATTTACCTATAATTGGACAATTACAACAAATTGCGTAACAATTAAAATTGTGTAGTTTAATTTTCAGGGTAGAATTAGGCAATTTATAGGATTTGCAAGTTAATACATCGATTATTTACTAATTAATAGGGCATCTGCTATCTCCTGTCCTTTCGCACTGGAAATTATAGGTCGGCCTGTAGTTAAAGCCAACACGCAAGTGAAAATACTTTTTAATATGAGTACACAAAGAATTTAAGACAATAGGTGTAAATAAATTTATAACTTGCAAAAAAAAGTATTCGAATTACTAATAATAATAATAATAATAATAATAATAATAATAATAATAATAATAATAATAATAATAATAATAATAATAATAATAGTTATTAATTTACTATTATTCTCAATGACATTATTAATAATAATTATTACCTTCATTGGATATTTATTTATCTGTCTAGTATATACAGTCACGAAGCTCAATAAATAATAAAAATGCATCCATAGATAGTTGCTCACCACTAGGAACGCTAATATCAGCTCATTACAGACAATGCGAAATAGTACCGGCATAGTCTACTGATTCCAGCACCCTCACAACTCAAGCTTCGTGACTGTATATAGTAGACTGTGCTGTCACACTATCAGTCTATCTTTCCCCTTGACTGAAGAGAGAACAACCATCCTGTCGCTAAACTTCCCGGAGAGACGACACGTCTGGAGCAGAGCAGGGGTGTATGTCATATGGAATTATCTAATAACCAAGGATACAAAATTGGAAAGAAGTGGATCGTGGTCTTGTGTAAACGCCACTGTCTCGATATTAGCAGATAGACTTTGAAAACGACCAAAAATCCATTTTAGGATAGCCCTCCCTAGAGGTCGAACCTCGAACCTTCCGAATACATGTCTAGCGTGGCAACTACAATAACAACGAGTTTAGGCCTACTTACTTACTAACTTACTTACTTGCTTTTAAGGAACCCCGAGATTCATTGCCGCCCTCACATAAGCCCGCCATTGGTCCCTATCCTGTGCAAGATTAATCCAGTCTCTATCATCATATTCCACCTCCCTGAAATACATTTTAATATTATCTTCCCACCTACCTCTCGGCCTCCCAAAAGGTCTTTTTCCCTCCGGCATCCCAACTAACACTCTATATGCATTTCTGGATTCGCCCATACGTGCTACATGCCCTGCCCATCTCAAACGTCTAGATTTTATGTTCCTAATTATGTCAGGTGAAGAATATAATGCGTGCATTTCTGTGTTGTGTAACTTTCTCCATTCTCCTGTAACTTCATCCCTCTTAGCCCCATATATTTTCCTAAGCACCTTATTCTCAAATACCCTTAACCTATGTTCCTCTCTCAAAGTGAGAGTCCAAGTTTCACAACCATAAAGAACAACAGGTAATGTAACCGTTTTATAAATTCTAAATTTCAGATTTTTTGACAGCAAATTGGATGATAAAAGCTTCTCAACCGAATAACAACAGGCATTTCCCAAATTTATTCTGCGTTTAATTTCCTCCCGATGGTCATTTATATTTGTAACTGTTGCTCCCAGGTATTTGAATTTTTCCACCTCTTCAAAAGATTAATTTTCAGTTTTTATATTTCCATTTCGTACAATATTCTGGTCACGAGACATAATCATATACTTTGTCTTTTCGGGATTTACTTCCAAACCTATCTCTTTACTTGCTTCGAGTAAAATTCCCGTGTTTTCCCTAACCGTTTGTGGATTTTCTCCTAACATATTCACGTCATTCGCACAGACAAGCAGCTGATGTAACCCGTTCAATTCCAAACCCCTCTCTGTTATCCTGGACTTTCCTAATGACATACATTAGAGCAAAGTTAAAAAGTAAAAGTGATAGAGCATCTCCTTACTTTAGCCCACAGTGAATTGGAAACGCATCTGACAGAAATTGACCTATACGAACTCTGCTATACGTTTCACTGAGACACGTAACACCGAGCTAGGAATAATAATAATAAACATCATCATCATCTCCTTCATGGATTAGATCATTACTGATCTGTTGCGGCTCCAAGGTATAGTTAATCACTCCATCTTTTGGGTGGTCGTCCTCGACTTCTGTGACCTTGAGGCTTATAATTTAGGAGCATATGGGGCAACCTTCCTTCATTCATTCTGCTGACGTGTTCAAACCATTTACTTTTATATTCTTCTATTTTTGTTACTATGCTGATTATTTGTAGTTCTTTGCAGACATCTTCATTCCTTTTCTTGTCTAAAAGAGTAATAGTAATAGTAGTAGTAGTAGTAGTAATAATAATAATAATAATAATAATAATAATAATAATAATAATAATAATAATAATAATAATAATGTCACTATCAAATTCATTTGAAGGATCTAATTATTCGTCTCGATCATTCGTTAACACACGGATAATTCGTGTATATCCTATGGAGGGAATGTAACCTTAATCCTTAACAGAAATCGAAACAGTTTCCACTGAAATTTTAACAGTAAGCAGCAATGTTTTATATACAACGGAAAACAAAATTGCCATAAAACATGTACAATTTATCCTACCATCTTTTATGAATTTTAAAGTGCAATTCAAATGTGACCCAGCAGCCGTCTCGAATGTCTTGCGCGCTGAAGAATTCTCCCTGGCACAGAGCTTGTATAACAACGTTATAAAATGCATGGAACTACGTCTTGCTCATGTCGCAGCATCGGTTTCTTGCAATGAGATGCTAGGAGCAAGTTTTAACTTACTTTTTGTCTCTACTACGTCCCTGGAACAGAATTGAATTATCGTACAAGTTTGTAAATATTGAACCGAGACCATTCCCCGTAGGTCAGTGAAGAACCATCCCAAAATATTTTACGGACTAGGAATAAAAAAAGGGCAGTAAAATCGATCTTTTATGGGTTTTTTGTTTCACTGCAAGCGCTTTCTGTGTCAATATACTTATGCTTTGCTTTAGGTATTCTGTTGAACTTTTGAAACTCCAATATCTGTAAAACTTGGGAAAATGAACAACATTTTTAGAATAAAGAATTCTTCTTATGTTTTGTTTCTCCCAAACAAGACAAAGGAAGTGCGTAGTACAGTAAATATATGTTGCAGTATCTGATATCTCAAGCTTAAGCGGTAGTTAAATTCATTCAAAACTTTCAGATAATGCAAAACAACACTGGCCAGCATCATTCGCCTATCTTATAACTTGATGAAAGGTAAATCACTTTAGATTATTCTATAATAAGTTAATACTCGTACTAAGGATCTTATAACAAGTTGAAGTGTTCTCCAATAGATTTTAAGCTAAACTTTTAACCGTATAAGAAACTGTGGAATTATGTATTCAAAATAACTTATTTACAAATAGGTTTTAGAGAACCCGGAGGTTTATTGCCATCTTACATAAGCTCACCATCGGTCCCTATCCTGAGCAAGATTAATCCAGTCCCTACCATCATAACCCACCTCTCTCAAATTCATTTTAACATTATCCTCCCATCTACGTCTCGGCCTCCCCAAAGATTTGTCTCTCCGGTCTCCCAACTAACACTCTATATGAGTTTCTACTTTCATTTCTGAAACAAGAAATGATTTTAGAAAACGTCGTTCTTGAATAGATGCAACGTTTTGTCTTAAATTACACTGGTCAACGAAATTGAACATATTTGTTGTTAAAAGATAAAGAATGGGTGATTCTTATAGCACTGTTCGTGCTGATTTCAGACCTGTTTCCAGGGTTTTGAGTAATTATATGAAATGTACTTCTCACTTTTCTAGTATTGATACCGTGTAACATTTTACCTAACATCATATTTATTTACCTAAAATGTGTATGAAATAGATTTAAGGCTATACTTCGCTTGAGAAACATCTTTTTTCAGTGTCCAGCAGTAGTCTGACAGAATATTTGGGCTCTATTTTCCCTGGCAGCGCCTTTTCATTTAAGAAAAATTCAGATGAAAACGCTCCCCACGTTCGTTGTTCACTACCCGAAGGTTTTGAGCAAAGAAAAAATAGATTAGAATCCAAGAAGTTATTTTTAGAAATACATTACACCCCATCACGTTATAGTTTTGAATCAGCTAGCTGACAAGTTCTCTGTAATCTTCTGATCTGTCTTCCTAGAAAGTAACAGTCTGTTAAATGAGCCTTAGGTTCCCGGCATATCATTGGAACTGGACAGGATCCCTTTAGCCAACAGTTAGGCTACTAGAATTACATGGAGCACAAGAGATTTCAGGGGCCCAGTGTCTGCCCTCATCTATTTTGCAATCAAAAGAACACACGTAAACTCTTTTAACTACTATAGTAAAATTTACCTGTGTGCTTTCAACGTTAATTAACCACAAACGTAACAAAAACTGTTTGTCATTTACACAGTATTTTGAGGTATGTTTCACTTTATAAGATACTTTTACCACGTTTAAAATTAGGACAAAGGAAGCATGGATTATGAAACTTGTTTTCTGATTGTAATTTCCAACTCAACTGAGAATTAATACTAACTCTCGAAGTCTTCTGAGGAATAAAATTCATTTCTATGAATTCTGACTTCACAAATAATATGGTCTAAAGTTGTCTGTTAAATGTTAAAGCAATAAAATGAAACAAGTCTATTTTTATCATTAGCATATTAAGGACTGTATATAGCAATAAAAATAAGTCAATTTTTCTAAAATTACAAAAAAAAAGTGGGTGGTAGAGAAATTCTGACTTCATTTTCGGAATCAGCAGATGACATTACATAAATAGCAGAAATTGTACATTTAAAAAAATCATTGTTGACCAGTGTTATTAATAGAAAAAGAACGGGAGTTTAATCTGGAAACACATACATCATTTTTAGACTACGAGAAAGCATTTGATTATGTTCAACGCTATAAACTATTCGATATCCAGTTTTTTGTAGCTTTTTACAAAGGATTTTTGAATACATGTTGTAACCTGTATTTAGTAGGCTATTTTTCTGTAATTTTTGGGGTTAGTCCTACCATTCGTTTTGAATATCGGTAACGTGTATCCAGTTCCGAAACTCTGGAAATATCAAGTTCCAGGAATACGGTGGATTACCCAAAAGCCTAATTCCAATCATAATCACCGTGAAAGCCCAAAACCTCATATAGTGTTGAGGAAATTTCGAAATGTAGACTGTAATACTCTCATCGACATTTTTAAAACGTTCCCAGCGTTCTGTATCTGTAGGCTATACCTACATAAAGGCGAACCTCGAAGTACCTTGCTTACTTGATAATGATTCCGGCGATCTTATAGCTCTTACTACAGGGACATCATTTTATTTTTACTTGCATTTTTATTGTACCTGCATTTCTGAATGTACTTAACTCCTACCCCTTCACTAATGTCCTTGCTCCCGTCAGACACACAAACTTACGGCCGCTGTTGAATTCGAAGTCTTCAAGCACTGAAGTAAACACTACAGTGCATAGTGTATTTCAGAAATATGGTTGCGTTTTCTATAGAAGAAAGAACCTATATTAATAATATCGTACTAAAAATTATATTCAAGAAACGATAAATTCAATTTCAGAGAATACGCTTCAAAATGTTTTTAATAATATGCATTAAAGAACTGAAGCCTGCATTGTAATGAACGGCAACCATTTTCAGCAATTTATTTAAAAATTCAGATTAGCTTATTTTGAATTGAGGTGGCTAGAAGCAAAGGAATGCTAGTGACATTTGTAATAACATGAGTTAAGTGCATCCAGTGTAAGCCAAAGTATCTAAAATTTTAGTGGCAAAGGGATATTTTAATCGCATCACACATTAAAATTTAAATAAAAATTTCACCGATTTTACGAAAGCTTAAATATTTAATATTTATTTATTTAATTCCTCAAAAGTAACTTAATTGCACCTACAGCCCTTTACTTATGACCCCCTCAATTTAAATGCGCTCTCTATATTGTATGTTAACACCAATAATTAATATGCTAAATAAAGTAGACATTACATAACGAACATAGCCGCCTAAAAAGTTGAGTTTTTGAAAAAAAAAATGTTACTACTCTATTGTATTATTGATAAATTCCGTAAAAGTGATTATCAAACTGAAAATCGTAATATCGTATTTTCCTACAACATAAATGGATACACTACTTTTCTCTCCTCCTATACCTAGTAAACTGATTTGTTTACATATTGCACTAGTAACATCAAACTCCTGTAATGGAAGGGGGCAACTGAGTTTCCGAGTATAGCCAGGTTAATGTTAAAAATGTTGGTAAAAATAAAGTGATGTCCCTGTACAAATTAATGAACAGATTTCGTACATTGAAATAAATGTCTTCCAGGCCTAGAAACGAAAATGTAGTAGTGACATTAGCTTCAAATGGAAATCAAAGTTCAGGGATTATAAATGCATGTGTTCCATACGAAAGTGCTTGCAACCAAACACAGCCTATTAATTAATGAAATAATAACGGTGTAGTGGCGAAAATAAAAAAGAAAGGAGATGTCAGAGAAATTTCGTTTAACGTATTTCAACTACAGTTTTCGTAGAATACATGGTAGGTCATATGCGTCACGCACGCTCCATTTACAGCGAGTAGGCTCGCGTTACGCATTATTTAATTTAGGCCTGGAGTCATGGAAAAAGTGACTCTTTAATCTCGAGCAGATAGGACTACACAAGAGAAGAGGGCTGCATTCCCTCTATCTGCACTTGAAAAGAAATTAAAAACTTTTCACTCCTTCACGCCCCAGTTGAACGTAAAGTTTTCTCTTAGCCAGTATTTTAAACTCCTTTAGGTCGAGATCCCTCTCAGCCGACCGTATTATAATTTCTAATGGGGTGATATTTCACAGAATACTACAAGCTTTATTTGTTCCCCTGCCTCGAAGCAGTTTATTTAAATAGAATAGAATGTAGGTGAGGGGGACAAACGGGGTAGCAATCAATAGAGGGGGTTCGTATCGCAGCCAGGTATAATGTGCTGCAGGCAGGTACAGTCAGCAAACTAATTTGACGTTAGGATATACTTTATTTTCTCTCTTTAAAGTCTTCTGAAAACGACATTTTCATTGAGAAAACTGTAGCCTTGATTTGCTGTACAGGACATCATTTTATTTTTACTTCAATTTTTATTGTACCTGAGTTTTTTAATATACTTCACTCCCACCCCTTCTACTAATGAAGTTCAACCGCCCTCCATACAGATCCAAGACCGCAAAACAGTCATAGTAGCCTTACGGTCATAGTAAACAGTACATTCCAAAAATATGTTCGCGTTTTCCAGTGACGAAAGAGTTTTCAATATTGCATCATTTTCGCACAGGTACTGTCGTCCATTTGCCTACGTCGCATTCCGGTTTTCACCACCTGCTTCTATTCGCCTCTCTGTAAAGGCTAGTGGCTGGGCTGTCTTAGTTCTTTTCTGAGAACATTAATTTCTGTTAGGAATTGGACGTCTACGTAATATTATACCCATACAAATGTTTAAAATAACTTAAATAAAAGGGCCTCGTTAAGTAATTAACTGTCACGTGATTTCCCCCCTTTCTACGACCCTGCGACAAAACCATTTGGACGGACAGTAGATAGCATGTCTTAGTAATTATATCTTTTCGGATCGAGCAGAAGTGAAGATTGAATTTACAGTATGTAAGATATTCTGAGAGTAGATATAGAATTATTTCAACATGAGTTACTGGTACGAAGGACGAAACTGGTAATTGGAATTACACACATTAGAACTGAAGCCTGTATCGAAATGAAAGGCCACCATTTTGAAAATGTGTTTAAATATCCATATTATAATTATTTTTCAATTTAACTTTATTCTCTATAATGTACGCTAATGTGTTGTAGACAGTATAATATACAATGCATAATGAATACGTCTGCATGGACAGCTCAGTTCGTGAGTAAAAACACTTATTGTTAATATTATACAGTATTTTGATCAAACAAAAAACCTAATGAAAATTATCAAACTCAAAAGCTCCTACTTTACGTAAATGGATGAACTACTTTTCTTCCCTCCTATACCTAGTAAAGTGATTTGTTTGTATATTACACCAGTATCATCGAGCTCCAGCCGTGGAAGGGGGTATCAACCGTTGATCCAAAGGTATTGCCAGGTTAATATTAGAAATGTCAGTAAAAATAAAATGATGTCCCTGTAGTACAGTAAGATTGGTAGGAAATTGTTTTGGAAAATCTTTCAACCATGCGAATATTTACGATGCCATTAAGGAGTGCCGTTAATTTTATTTAAGGAACATTCAACTACACAACAGAGGCATTCGAGATTAAAAAAAAAAACAATTATACAATTCATATTATAGTACCTTACTTACTTACAAATGGCTTTTGGGGAACCGGAGGTTCATTGCCGCCCTCACATAAGCCCGCCATTGGTCCCTATCCTGTGCAACATTAATCCAGTCTCTATCATCTAGCCCATCTTCCTCAAATCCATTTTAATACTATCCTCCCATCTACGTCTCGGACTCCCTAAAGATCTTTTTCCTTCTGGCCTCCCAACTAACACTCTATATGCATTTCTGGATTCGCCCATACGTGCCACATGCCCTGCCCATCTCAAACGTCTGGATTTAATGTTCCTAATTATGTCAGATAAGAATACAAAGCGTGCAGTTCTGTGTTGTGTAACTTTCTCTATTCTCCTGTAACTTCATCCCTCTTAGCCCCAAATATTTTCCTAAGAACCTTATTCCCAAACACCCTTAATCTCTGTTCCTCTCTCAAAGTGAGAGTCCATGTTTCACAGCCATACAGAACAACCGGTAATATAATTGTTTTATAAATTCTAACTTTCAGATTTTTTGACAGCAGACTAGATTACAAAAGTTTCTCAACCGAATAATAACAGGCAATTCCCATATTTATTCTGCGTTTAATTTCCTCCCGAGTGTCATTTATATTTGTTGTTGTTGCTCCAAGATATCTGAATTTCTCCATCTCTTCGAACGATAAATCTCGAATTTTTATATTTCGATTTCGTACAATATTCTGGTCACGACACATAATCATATATAATTTGTCTTTTCGGGATTTACTACCAAACCAGCGACAGAAATATGCCTGTTTACAATTATTTTTCTGGAACATCGATTGAAAATAATAGTTGTTAAGAAATAGGACTGTCACGAAATTTAGGAACAAAATAGAACGAGTTAGATATTTATGGCGCTATTTATTTTTCTTGTGTTTTGTTCCTTTCTTTCACATATTTTTTCTATTATTGTACAGCTTTTCATATGGCATCCCATTTTCTTCTTTTTTCTCTTCATTGGCGTTGTTCACTCGTATCTTTCTAGGTGTCTAGGTACATAATATTAATATGCGCTCTACTCTCAGAAGCTCCGGATTGATACATCGCTTGAAATATCTTTAAGCGGCTGTCCAGGGCAGATGTAGGTGTTACCATTCATGAATATTGAGACAAGCCAGGCAACAGTTTACCAACTTTACATAAATTAACTCCCTAGCCTGAATATTCATTTAATCAAATGCCCATGACTTCAAGCAAAATAAACATATCTTGTAATTATAATAACTATATTTTGGCTGCATAATTTTGACCTATTTAATGACAGAACAATTCCACTAACTATTCGTAACTAATACGTTCCTCGTACATTGAAAGCATTAGTCAATCGAACTCGAAGGAGCGACGTACAACTTCAGAAAGAAAATTATACACACAGAGTGCTTATTCTAATACTGTTATACAAGATGGAAGGAGATTAAATAGGATTCTTTTGAGAGATGAATCAGGGCAGTGAATTAAGAAAAAAAAGTGTAATATGAATTGTTGCTTTTCGTGAACGGGTTTCGAGAACAATAACATTATTATCTGAATTGAAGAGTTCAGAGCCGTAGTGGGCCAAGCGCCATTTATTAAAAACGGAGAAAGCAAGGGTTAAAGTTAAGTGAATATCATAGTTTAATGAAGATTGACGTATCATTGAGTTTTAATGTGCATACTTAAGTTACTTGTATATGTTTCCATTGAATTATGGTAATAACTTCATTTTAACCCTTGTTTTCTACGGTTATAGTAAATGGCGCTTGGCCCATTATGGTTCTGAACCCTTCAATTTTGGAATGCGTATTCCAAGTAAATGGGACACGTTGGAAAGGTGATGTTGGGGGATTTTGTACAGTAAATAGCAACAAATATATCTTTATTTGTATGTTGCCTAATACTGTTGGTTTTGCCTTAATTTCATTGAAGATAAATAAAGTGTATGACAAAAAGAAGTGGCAATCGTGCAATCAATGACGATAGAAGTAAGTCAGAAGCTAGATTAGAGCCGGAAAGAGGAAATGTACAACCACCAACCTCCCTCTATGAAGCGTTAGGTTAATGATCCTTTCGCGCATTCACGTATATAATAATTATAATTATTATGATTTGTTATTTTGCTACTAAACTGCTGCTGTTACGTGAACACGTTGCAAAGTTGTCAACTATTTGCCTTTGTGTATGAATATCATAAATGACCACATTGATATTAGACTTTTACTATCCTCCTTAATTTATTTCTTTATTTCACCCGGCATATCTTTTAATATTATTTTTAGGGGATTTAACACAGTTCTTTATAACTTAACATTTTTTTTTTATTTTAAGAGAGGAAAATTCAAGAATTAAATTTTTACGAAGGATTTTAATTTAAATATTTTAATAAATGCGAGCTGTCTTGATGACAGAAAAAAGGTAAGATTACTCAAAATGAAAAAAAAAAAATGTAGAAATTCATTCCGTAATTTGTTCTAAAACGACGCTGAGTAAGCTTAACAGACTTCAACTCTGCTAGTAACAACACACACTCGTCTTTCTCCTGTGATATCGACACTTCACTGAGTTCGACCAAAGTAACCAAATGGCGAATGCGTTGTAGGGAGAAAGGATGTGTACAGTACATGAAATACTTTCTGATAAATATTTTGACCTGATATGTTTATGTTCGATACAGAAAAGAATAATTGTTGTACGTTTTAATAATATGAAAGATTTAATTTGACATCACTTCTGGTACCATGAACGCAAAGATAGTTTCCCAAGAGTTCCATTGTCCATGTTATATGCCTGGAGGTTTTCCACACAATAGTCATGGACAGTTCAGGTACAGACATATGAGATATGTACATACATTGATTATAATATACATATACAGGGCGAACCGTAAGTAATGTCATTAATTTCAAGCGGTTATTCTTTGGTATATTAAAAAAAAAAGTTCAATAAAATTTCGTTCGGTTTTGCTTCCTTTTCGAGATAAAAATTGTTTTATATCACCCTATCTCACCCACACTGTTTACTCCAGTACTGGAGGACGTTTTTCGAAACTTGAAATGGAACAAAAAACAGGGAATAAACATCAGTGGAAGAAGGCTAACAAATCTACGATTCGCAGATGACACCATTCTGTTCGATTGATCAGCGCATGCATTTCAAGAGATGGTAAACGAATTAAACACCCAGAGTAAGGCCATAGGTCTGACTATGAACAGTGAAAAAACGAAAATTATGACCAATGGACAACAAGCTTCAGTACAACTGGACGACACAGAACTACAATACGTCTCTGAATATAAGTACTTAGGACAACATTTAGCCTTCAAGCAGAACACCGACATAGAGATAAAAAGAATAGCATCGGCTTGGTAGGCGTTCTGGAGTTTAAAATTCATATTTTTGGACAAGGCATCAGCTGCAAACTAAGGTTTGAAACTCTAGAGACCTGCATCCTACCAGTAATCCTATACGGATGTCAGACTGGGCTCTGTCTACGAAGAAATATGCAGCGATCCAAACTTGCCAGAGAAAGATGCAGAGGAAAATATTAGGAGTCCCGCTAAAAGACAAGCTCCCTAACGACAGTCTACAAAAACTGGCCAACACATCCGATGCAGCAGAACGTGCCATGTTGACAAAGTGGAAGTGGGGGGGGGGCACGTGGCGAGAATGGAGCACTCAAGATGGACGCACACGACCACCATGTGGGACCCATACATCGGAAGAAGGAATCAGGGAAGACCATGACTCAGACGGGCGGATATGTTTGTGAAAATGACGGGCAAACAGTGGTCAAGAAAAGCAGAGGACAGATCTGAGTGGAAAGGACTAGGACTAATACGAACTAGAAATAGTCAAGAGTGTTACAATGTATAGTGTTAATAGGTTACAATGGCGTCTAGTACTAGATATTATACATTAGTTTTAAAGGTATACAGACCGACAAAGAGAAATCTCGCCTGGAATGGTTCACCAGGCAAGTATGACGTCATATTAGCTACAGTTCCAATAGCAGCAGGTCGTCTCACGTCCACGTAAGTACGTCCATAATTTAGACTTCCAATCAGTTTTTCAAATTCTTCAAAATTTTGATTTATTTATTATTTCATTACAGATAACTACTTCAAACATAGGATGTTTTATAGTGATCTATACAGTTACCACGTTCAAACGACGTGAGTACTTTCAATTATCCAATCCGATTACACTTTTACATTTGATAATTCCTATTTCTATTTCGTATTATTTATATATTTCAGACATAATTCATCACTCATTGGACTCTACTGAACAAGAGTTCCACAGAATATTATGAAGTTTAATTACAACACTACGTGGTTTTTAACATTATTTTAATTTTATGACCTGTAATATTACATTTTAATTATGGAGATGTTTTGCACATCATTAATCTTAAACAGTTAACTACCATCAATGTAATGGCTACACAGTTTGATATTGAGATATTGTATAATTGTGCCTGAAGATGCCTGAATGGGCGAAAACGTTTGCAATTTGTAATTCATGTACATAAAACTTAATGACCATATAATATAAGTCATTATTTTACATTGATTTGTCATTTGACTGAGTAACAAATATTATATTGTGTTTATCTATATTAATTGACAATCTGAATATTTCCATCATGCTTTCTAAGTTAAGTAATAACAAGCCAACCCTTTTATAGGAGGCCTTTGCCCTTCACGGGACAAAATAGCTAAATTCATTCATTTATTCATTCACTTATGAAACATTTCATAGCGTCTTTGGGAAAGCTATTGATTTCATTCAGAATGCTCAGACAGTTTAAAGAAAGCAGGGTATTACGATAATAAATCATTAAAAGAATTTTTGTTTTGTCCTTTAAAGGAGCAGAAAATGTAACATTTTAAAATTCCTTTCAGAATGAAAAGTTGCTTTTGTTCGGATCAAATTTCTGCTCATTTAAAGAACAAACCTAATATTCTTTGAATCATTTAATATCATAATATGCTACTCTCTTAAACTGATTGATGATACTGTGAATTATATCTATAGCTTTCCCAAAACACTCTATGAAATCTGTCATAAAAGTGGAACACAAGAAGAACATCACGAGAGCAAAGAGAAACGGGGAAGAAAAATACAACGAGGGGCAGGAGAACAAGGGGAACAGAAGAAAATCAAATTGAACATACTGAGAAGAAGAATACAAGGAGAATAAGGGGAGCAGGAGACCAAAATAAACGTAGAGAGAACAAAAGGAATACAGTCAGAATACGGGGATTATAAGGAGAACGAGGGGAAGTTGCATTTTTATATAATAGTCAATGACGAAGTTAACCTCCCATAACTAGTGTGGAGGAGGACGTATTTGTATGTCAATAAACGATCTTGGAATCTCATTGGTTAGCTCCCGACTTTTATGTGCGTATGTACAGTTTCACTTCTATTCCGTTGGCCTCGGTAGCGTAGTCGGTATAGCTCTGGCCTTCTGTGTCAGTAGATTTACTGGCATGTGAAAGAAATCCTGCGGGACAAAATTCCGGCACACCAGCGACGCTGATATAACCTCTGTAGTTGCAAGCGTCGTTAAATAAACCATAATTTGAATGTTGAACTTCTATTCCCCTTTCACATCGGATGTTCCCAACATTTAAATATCTTGGACCATGCTAAGATATCGAATCATACATATTCCTAAGTAGCAGTAACACAACCCTCTAATCCAGGACTGGGCAAATTACTTGATTCTAAGAAATGAGCGCAGTGTGCTTTAAAGAGCGGGCTTGCGAGCGCTGTGACGTATGCATACTGTACGTCATTCAATGTCGGTGCAGTGATGACTCTGCAGTACAATGGCGAACTTTGAAAACGGAGCTTCCGCTCATACACTAAAGCGGCCCGCTACTCCCAAAGCTTTTAATATATCATGGGAAGAGGAGTTATTTTTGGTAGGAGCAGTGGATTAGCAAAGTGTTTAATTTGTCATAAAACACTGCAACTGATAAAGAAGAGTATCTATTTGATATTTATATTGCATTATAAGTTATTATACATTTAGTAATATATAATTTGAAATTATACAAGTGTTAAGTTATATCATAGTATAGTATATTATAGTTTATGATATATCATATCATATCATATCATATCATATCATATCATATCATATCATATCATATCATATCATATCATATCATATCATATCACATTATATAAAGTTACATATTATATTATATTATATTATATTATATTATATTATATTATATTATATTATATTATATTACATTATATTATATTATATTGTTGTAATCCTTTATGTTTATATTATTAATAGCCTACCATTATGTAATTGTTAAAGTACTGTGCGTATGGGTTATGTAAATAAGCCTAATGATTTGTGTGTGTGCATAGAGCGAAGTTTATTTCATTAAATAAATAATATTGTTATAAAGTCTGTAGTGTTTAATGGATTGACGTAATATCCTTATAAACTATTATGTACAGACAGACTGAATGAATAGAACAACCGTGGTTCTTGTTATATTAATGCAGGGAAGGTAGCTGTAATGCAGTGACCGGCATGTTCCGTGCTCTGTGACGTCATACGACGTAGCCGCCTTGCTCTTTGCTCGGCAATCTCTGCATACTGAGCACAGCGTGGAGAGAAGGTTCAACTGAACAGTGGTGGTGCGGCGTCTATGCACTGACAGAGCGCGATCCATTCTTCTGAGATAGTATGGGAACAGCACAATTACAATACATTTGTACGAAAACAAAACTGTACAACCTTGATAAATCAATGTAACAAAATATTTTGGTTTGTAATCAAATTTAATGTACTTGCAATAATATGAAACTCATAATACAACCACTTGCAGAAGCGTTTGCTTATATAAATGAAATTCCGAAACTGCTATAAACATACAAACATATAAATAAATACTTTAAGCAGTACTGCAACACTTTATCTACTCGGAAACTTGAAAACAGTTCAAGTGTTTTTAACGCACATTTTTCTACATAATATACAGATTAAACTATATAGGCCCTATCTTGGTGAGTAGTATGCAAAGTATATTTCAACTTTTGAAACACACCATCACTTTGTGTCACTACCGTGCCCAAGCTAAACGCTTTGTCGATTTTTTTTTCCTCTTTTCTCGCGTACTATTTTTGCAATATTTGGAGTCATAGCCTGGCTAACACACAAGCGAAGAATATGTTTCAAGTTCAGATCAGACAGGTGGTTTCTATGTTGTGGTTTGCAGATCTTCATACAAGAAAAGAACTGTTCACATACATACTAGATCCGAATATGCTCAACATCCTAGTAGCAAATCTATGCAATCGAGGGAATCTTGCCTGGGGAAATCTTCTATAAAATGTAGATAGATCCTTTTTGTTTTCAACAGTCCTGTTCTACTGCTGCACTGACGCCACTGCGCTGTTGTGTGCTAACATTATTACGACTCAACTGCTCGCTCTCCCAAGCTCTTGCGATCTGACTGGCTCTTACGTCACAACTGCAGCATCTGCCGGCCACTGCTGTAATGCGAGTCCGCCACTGTGTGAGCGTTCTGCTCTGGCTTGGAATTGAAGTGCCTTGCGGAACGAGAGCAGCTCTGGCCGGCTAAATGGAGCCGCTCTCATGCCCGGCCCTGCTCTAATCATTGACAAGGGACAACCATTCAACGAAACGCGGAAGAAACATAGATAGTATACTCCCAGTTTCAATAGAAGCGCTAGTGAATTATATTTCTTGCCGGAAATCGAA
Organism: Periplaneta americana; assembly: GCF_040183065.1. Lineage (NCBI taxonomy): Eukaryota > Metazoa > Arthropoda > Insecta > Blattodea > Blattidae > Periplaneta > Periplaneta americana. The sequence continues at coordinate 54,599,442 of NC_091121.1, read as the reverse complement.
TCTACTCCAATGAAATAGTAGTTACAAACATTGCTTCTTAAGTCGAAAAACTTTCTAGTTATTATTTATGTGAAATGGTCGTTAATGGCTTCCTTCTTTAAAAGTGCCTGTATTTTCTGTGAAATTCCGTTAAATTAACATTTCGAGGTCGAGACAGCCTACAACAACATTGGACCAAAGAGATCTGCAGTGTCACGAACTTTGGCTGCAGACTGCAATATAAAGTTGTGCAGCGAAGCTAACTTTTTATTGCATTGTGGAAAGTTAAATTACATAACAAAAGAGAACTTTCATTCCAGGCCGCAATAAAAACTTTAGCGGTCCGACAAACTGTTATCTCTAGTTGTAATTTCATACAGTAAATATCCCTGAAGATCGTCCGAATAAGTTGACAGGGAATGAATGGAATCATAATGTAAATCAAATTGACAATTCAATGACGCTATTAGCCTATATGTGCTATTGGGCTGGCTTAAAATTATCATATGAAAACTTAGCATATTAGAATCCAACGCAGTATATTATACAGGGAGCTCGTAAGAAATATTCATAAATTAAATATGCAAGACGAGACTATAAGTAAACATAATACAGCTTCAGGCCACGATTACAAGTAATAAATTAGTGTTCCCATGCTGGGCTAAAATTTTAACTGAAACTCAAAATACTTGCCGGAATAAATTACTCACAATTAATATTTGAGGAGAAAAATTCGCTCCGGCGCAGGGTCCTTGGTTCTACGTACCAAGAGCTCTGACCACTGAGCTACGCCGAATTCGATCCATAGTACCGGACCGAACTCTCCTCCTTCAATGTTCGGTCCGGTACTGTGGATCGAATTCGGCGTAGCTCAGTGGTCAGAGCGCTTGGTACGTAGAACCAAAGACCCAGGTTCGATCCCCGGCGTCGGAGCGAATTTTTCTCCTCAAATATTAATTTTCAATATTACAGATGTTATTCGTAGGACAAATTAATAAAATCTTTAAATTACTCACATATGAAGTCGAATTCTGAATAAAGAAACTTTATGTAAAATTCACTAGTCATTACCAGAGTTGTTTGTAAAATATACTATTTCTTTTTCTTTAAGGGTATATGTACGTGAACGACCACAAATATTATCAGAAAATGCAGGCTCTAAATTTCTAAACTTTTATAAGGGAATTAACTCATAATTGGACAAAAATTACAAGGTACCACAACAAGACTTATTAGAACTTAAATATCCGATAAAAGTATAGAAAAGGTTACTAATAATATTTTTTAGACTTCATTTTTTACTTTAACTTAAATTTTCCAAAATGTGAAAATTTTCACACATATAATTTCATATCTCCACAGCCGTTTGAGATAGAATTCTGAAATTTTGTACACTGATTTAACATGCATTCATACAAAAGGTAGACTACAATAATGCCCATTTCTTTGAAAATAGAAAAATTAGGTCACAAAACATTATGTAAATTTTAATATATTTTATATGGGACAAATAAAAAATTAATTGTATTAAAATAAACAACACTACAAGTCTGAGGGTAGTCTACTTTTTAGAAATAAGTGTTTAATACATGCAGGAAAAATATTAAAGATGCCAGAGAGACCATAAGAATGTTATGGTTACCAAATGACTACAGAATTTTGTTTTAATTTCATAATTTGATAAAACTCGTTTGAAAAATAATTATTATTAGAGTGTGCTGCTGCTGCTACTGCTACTACTACTACTACTACTACTACTACTACTACTACTACTACTACTACTACTACTACTACTACTACTACTACTACTACTACTACTACTACTACTACTACTGCTACTATTACAAGACAACATTAAACAAGGGACACACCCGTTTCCTACAGGACGGAAATAGTTTTTCATTATAATGTGAAAAATGAAACTCGGAAACCTTTATGTTCTATTACATAAAACACAGGTGAGAAGTTTGTGCACATACATTTAATAAAATATATCCTAGCAGCTGAAATTTCGTAGTTTAACATTATCAACACCAAACCTAGGAGGACATTACACGTGTATTCTCTGATTGCAGTGCCAGTTATAGAGGAGTAAATTATACTTTAAACATTGTTGTAATGAATCCCCACTTTTATTACTGTCTAACTTCAGTTTCTCTAACTTTTAATTTCATTTTATGGATTTTAACTTGGAAATTGCAAGTGTTGGAAACAGAGACATAAAAACACCTGACGATGGAATGTTATTTGCTTTCACTCTTGCCTCGAGTTCGTTAACTTTTTTGAGCTTTAAAAGGCGTATAGATCCAGAGAAGAGACCTGGAGTGTGAGCTACACGAGAGGGAAAAGGGTGGAAGAACAGAAACAAAGTTTGTTAAGTTTTGGTTAATATTAGACGAATCTACCTACACGGAAACTCAGTTCAGACTAAAACCTTTTCTTTCTCTATGACCACCGATGATATAATCACTGCGCGTGATAAGATCACAGGACAGGTCTTGCCTCCTCTACTATATCACTTCACTACAGACTTTGTAAACTAAACATATTGCATTACATTTTGCCTCTGGCTGATGTGTAAATCTATTATCAGTCAATACATCTCACTTGACGATTTGAGTCAGAGGAAGAACAGTTTGTATACATCTGAAGTCAGATTAATGTAATATGTACCTAATTGATGAACTTCGCAATGGAGGGGAAAAGGAACCGGCCCGCCTACCCCATTTTCTCCTGGCCTAGTTGCCTCATAAGTAGTGCTTTGTTGGTAGCACTTGTGAGATTCAGACCTGTCTTCGGACAGTTAACGAAACAGCAACTATTACGTTTCATGTGTTTCTGTACTATGGGGTACATGAAAATAATTTTGAAATTTTCCATTTCCACAAGTGAGCATATTAGAAAAACTGCTACTGTTTCTCCATTTCGGGCCGTATATTTCAATATTTCGATCTAGCTTCCGTACCATAATGCTGCAAGCATATTTCACGAAATTTTTGCATAACAATGGTCAATTTTTAGTTTTATTTATAGTCGCTTTAAATTAGATGATTTAGAACATGCACTAAAACGAGTGAAAACAGAAAAGCAACACGTAAAGACGAGAAAAATAGTACTAGAACTATGGTTATTTCATCACGAAATAAAAATTATTTCATTTTACGAACATGAGCTGGAATAAACAACGATATACCAGAGGAATCCAAAGTCGTAACAGTTAAACCTGTTTTCAAAAAATGAGATAAGTCTGACTGCACAAATTACAGGGAAATACGTTTATTAATGTCTGGATTTAAAATACTCGTATATACAAGGGTATTGCTACAAATAAGAAGCCCAATTGCTCATAGCATAATTCAGGAAATCAAAACGGATTCAGAAAGGGACGCTCTTGTTCTGAAGTTTCTTTACGTGAAATATGATGCGAAATTCATTTAGGCTTTGTCGAATACCAAACAAATTTTATTATATATATTTTGATGTACCGAAGTACATTTTTGATATTCCCATGCAGATATTCTGCGTCATCATATGATGAAAGAGTGATGGAACGGAGAAAAATTCTCTCCGGCGCCGGGATTTGAACCCTGGTTTTCAGCTCTACGTGCTGATGCTTTATCCACTAAGCCACGCCGGATACAACCGCGACGCGTAATAAATCACTTTGTGATTTAAGACGGCGCCTATACCGTCGGATCCCGGCCAACCAGTCACTCATTCGAGTGCACCTCAACACATGTATGGACTTCGGTCCTGCGTTCACTAGACATCTATGACGCAGTGCAGAGGGCGGCCACTAGAGGGAACCCAAGAGAGCGTCGGGGTTGTATCCGGCGTGGCTTAGTGGATAAAGCATCAGCACGTAGAGCTGAAAACCCGAGTTCAAATCCCGGCGCCGGAGAGAATTTTTCTCCGTTCCATCACTCTTTCATCAAATTTTATTATATTAAATGACCACAGTTGTGGGATACTTTAATAAAAAAGGGTGTACATAAAATTTAACGCAAATTATAAGAAGAGGTTTTTTGGTCCAACAATCTGTATCGATACTGTTTGCGAAATTGTAAAAAAGTAGGCGTACACTATTACAAAACAAAAAATCAGTCAGAGCTGTAGCGTACCAGCTACAGTATTTAATGTTTGTGTAGATGAAATGCTATCTGAACGGGATAAATATGCCTCAAAAGACAAACGAATTGCGAAAGATTACTTTGTGATCACAATATTAAATCAAGGCTAAAAAGTGATATCTCGTATCTGTAAATTTGCACGTGAATAAAGACAATGTTTTAAAAATTCATCTTTCTCAGAATTGACAGAATTTTTATATATGAAGGGTTCAGAACCATAGTGGGCCAAGCGCCATTTACTAAAACCGTAGAAAACAACGGTTAAAATGAAGTTATTACCACAATTCAATGGAAACATATAGCAGGTAACATAAAGTATACACATTAAAACTCAATGATCTGTCAGTCTTCATTAATCTATGGTATTCACTTAACTTTAACCCTCGCTTTCTCAGTTTTTAATAAATGGCGCTTGGCCCACTATGCCTCTGAACCCTTCATATGTTTCTGCTTTGTAAAATCATCAACTCTAGGACAAAATATGACCTATAAATAGGTCGAAACATGTAAACACGGTACGTTAGAATTTAACACAAGAAAGTCTCTCATACATATTCCGAAGTGATACAGTGTTGAAAGTTGTGTAATCAAGATGTACAAAATATTAGTTAACTGTTCAATTTTCTGGACAATAATTATGTAGTTAATGTAAATAAGAGTGAGTTAAGCTAAATGACCATTTTTGTAGACACGAGATATCACTTCTTAGCCATCGATATGCTGACGATCGAATACTTACTGCCAAAATAGAAGATAGGCTTCAGTATAATATACAGTACATAAACTTAATGAAATATATGAAAACAAAATACAACTGTAAAATATAAACTAATGAAAGAGCCATCGATATGCTGACGATCGGACACTTATTGCCAAAATAAAAAATGTGCTTCAGTATTTATTTTTTGGGTTATTTTACGACGCTGTATCAACAAATAGGTTATTTAGCGTCTGAATGATATGAAGGTGATAATACCGGTGAAATGAGTCCGGAGTCCAGCACCGAAAGTTACCCAGCATTTGCTCATATTGGGTTTAGGGAAAAACCCGGAAAAAACATCAACCAGGTAACTTGCCCCGACCGGGATTCGAACCCGGGCCACCTGGTTTCGCAGTCAGACGCGCTGACCGTTACTCCACAGGTGTGGACTGGGCTTCAGTATAATATACTGGTACGTTCAACCAGAGGTCCCGGGATCGATACCCGGCCCCGGAACAATTTTTCCCTTGAAATTATTCAATATACATGAACTTAATGAAATATATGAAAAATATAACTCTAAAATATAAACTAACTCAAGAGCGATATGGCCTTCATGGAGAATAACCCAATAAGATCTAAAAACGCTGCTCGTTTTCAATATACAGTAATTACATCTTTATCTAGAATTACGCCTCATTCTTAGCATGACCCACATTTCCCCTGCCCCTCCCCTTTCTGTCTGAGGCTCCTTATTAGTCAGCCTTCCATCCCACATCAATCTGGCTGTCGTCACGTACTGCGTGACCCTGCATCTCATTCCAAGACCCGCGCTTCGTATCTCCTCGACGCACTTCCACTTGTTTGCGCAGCGGGTTTCTTATTTAACACGGGCTTATGCACTCGCGAGACTTCTTCACATCCATAAAGTTATAGCAGCAATCTTCCATCTAAGACTCTTAGTAAACTATTGACAACGGAGTGGTATGTTAATGAGGCTGTGGTTTAATGAAAATTGCAAGAAAACAGAGGGCAGCTTAGAGAACAATGACAATTGTACGCTATAAATAGTAGGATAATATCCTCAAAATAATCAAGTGAAAAAAGCCGGTATTGATCAATATGAATACAAGCAATATTGTAACTTTCTTTTCTGAAAGTTGGCAATCTCTTACGTGTAGCCTATGTTTGAATATATAAGTCTCGCAAATCAAATTGACTGGTGAAAATTTATCAGTTATACAGCCAGGATAGTCAGGGAAGGCAGGTTCACGCTGTCTTTCAGTTTATGCATCGAAAGCGTGACTTGCAGTTTTTGCTCAATAAGTGTCGCCTGAACTACTCCGGTCGGTAAATATAGTCGAACTTCTATAGCTCGATTTTTCGATACCTCGAAATAATTTTAATTTTCCTGGCAGAATCGTGTATAATTTGCATGTAATATTTATTATATATCTCGAAGTTCTGTAATCCAATTTTTCTATAGGCCTATCTTGAAGTACAAGTAATTTTAATTTTCCTGCGGAATAATGCATAATTTGCATGTAATATTTGTTATTTATCTCGAAGTTCTGTAATTCAATTTTTCTATATTTTGAAGTACGAGTAATTTAAATTTTCCTGCGGAATCATGTATAATTTGTATGTAATATTTGTTATATATCTCGAAGTTCTGTAATTCAATTTTTCTATATTTTGAAGTACGAGTAATTTTAATTTTCCTGCGGAATCATGTATAATTTGTATGTAATATTTGTTGTATATCTCGAAGTTCTGTAATTCAATTTTTCTATATTTTGAAGTACGAGTAATTTAAATTTTCCTGCGGAATCATATATAATTTGCATGCAATATTTGTTATATATCTCGAAGTTCTGTAATTCAATTTTTCTATATTTTGAAGTACGAGTAATTTAAATTTTCCTGCGGAATCATATATAATTTGCATGCAATATTTGTTATATATCTCGAAGTTCTGTAATTCAATTTTTCTATATTTTGAAGTACGAGTAATTTAAATTTTCCTGCGGAATCATGTATAATTTGCATGCAATATTTGTTATATATCTCGAAGTTCTGTAATTCAATTTTTCTATATTTTGAAGTACGGGTAATTTTAATTTTCCGGCGGAATCATATATAATTTGCATGCAATATTTGTTATATATCTCGAAGTTCTGTAATTCAATTTTTCTATATTTTGAAGTACGGGTAATTTTAATTTTCCGGCGGAATCATATATAATTTGCATGCAATATTTGTTATATATCTCGAAGTTCTGTAATTCAATTTTTCTATATTTTGAAGTACGGGTAATTTTAATTTTCCGGCGGAATCATGTATAATTTCGTGTAATATTTGTTATTTATCACGAAGTTCTGTTGCTCTATTTTTTTTATCGATATCTCGATGAATATTCCTCTTCCCTGCAGAAAATACAAATTCATTAGCGCGATTTTAAGTTGGAAACGAAAGTTATGTACACATGTGTAAGTAAAACTGAATGAACGTGTACCGTAACTGTATGGCACAAAGAGCACCACTGGAAGGACATAATGGCATGTTTTTAAGATTATTCTTCTCAAACTGTTATGAATAAAATTGCTAAAATCGTCATCCTGAAAAACAAAGAAAGAATCTATTGACAACCTCTACTTCTCTTTGTTGAAAGTTACTTATCATCAATAATAATATATGGTATTGGATTTTGTTTTTTTTTTTTTTTCAAATTTTCTATATCTCTAATTTCCGATAAGTTGAAACATTACCAGTTTCCGAAAAACTTCGAGATTTCTGAAAGAATTTGTACAATCGGTTGGAATGTATATAGCCTATTTTATTAACATTTATACAAATCGCAATTTTGTCTCCTGAAACGAACGATTTTCCCACTTGGAAGTCGTACTCTAACAAACTTATGTTTCTCTGCATTGAGACCATGAAACTTTTGATAGATATGTGTGCAGACACATAAATTTAGTACCTTTTTTTAATGAATTAGAAGAATCTGTAGGGATTTATCACTATTTTCATTCATATTTTGATACTTAAAAATCGAAGTTAGACTGTAAGTTTAAACGTATATTCAGTATTCTAGATATTTCTCAGGAATTGTACAGCAATATTATACAACTCTCCGAGAGGTGGCTAGGAATAATTTCCTCTCATTTATATAGCTTAAAGGACATGAAGTTAACCACGACAATGAGAAGACAGGACTGATAAACTGGTCTTAGAACAAATCCTAGGGATAGCACCTGCTGTCTGCGCCTTTCTGACAAAACTCAACACAGTATTATACTTACATGAAAATTACGAAGTGATATGTAAAGCTGCTATATCAGCATCCTCACCAAAGACCGATACACCCTACATTTATCACTAGAAACATGAAATATATGATATTTCATAATCTAAACTATTTCTGCTAGCGGCATAATATGCAGAATGTAATAACGCCAAAATTCATGCATAGTTCATATTTCCGTAAAAATTTTAATATTTCATAAAACCCTCTATATTTTTCAATACGTCGCACAATATGTTTTCTTTCATCAATATTTCTGTGACTACAGCTGAATTAGTTTTTCCAGATATTATAAGAAGATAATTGTTACTTTTTTTATAGAAAACGTGGAAAAACCTAGCCATCTATTCCACCAACATACCGGAATTGCCAAGGAAAAATCAATCCTTCAAATTCCGCTTTGGAATCATTGAACTCGCGGTGTCAATGAATTTGAGATACCAAAACAAATTAGGTGCTTTCTATTCCACCTTTGCTCATCCTTTCGAATCTAGTAAAAGTTGTTCATTGCTTTCAGTGTACTTTTATATCGTACATTTAAAGTAATATTTTATACTGGATTCAACTTCAATTTTGCTGTCTACTTGATTTCTACTTGGCCACCGGCGTGGCTTAGTCGGTTAAGGCACTTGCCTGCAGACTGAAGTTGCGCTCGGGCGCGGGTTCGATCCCCGCTTGGGCTCATTGCCTGGTTAGGTTTTTCCGAGGTTTTCCCCAACCGTAAGGTGAATGCCAGGTAATCTATGGCGAATCCTCGGCCTCATCTCGCCAAATACCATCTCGCTGTCACCAATCTCATGGACGCTAAATAACCTCGTAATTAATACAGCGTCGTTAAATAACCAACTAAAAAAATGTCTACTATTTTTACAACTTCATAGATTTTTCATTATACAAACAATATTAATTGACAGAAGATCCCTAATCTTTTCCCAAAAAATATAGAAAGCTACATTTTCTTTCAGGAAGATGACGATAATTATACTGCTGATGATGATAAAGAAGATGACAAATAATCTTAGGAATGATAGTGACGCCGAACAATTTTTCACTCAAAACGATGATGTTGCAAACAGATGAAGAAAATATATGTCTATGTACCGGAGAATTCTGTCACTCTAATACTATCAAATGACTTTCTACAATACCCAATAGGCATAAGCTTACCTAATGTACTGCAACATTCTAAATGAGAGTCAGTTTTGCAATTTATTCACTCTGTGTTAAATTTAAATGGAAACGAAGCCTTAAAAACTATTGTATTATAGCCTTTGTCCAAATTAAGTTAAAATACGCTGTTGTCATAATATGAAATCTTGACAATATCAAAATTCATATAGGCGTTCAGAGCTAAAGTGGATCAAGTCACAAATTTTCATAAATTGAGTGTAATTCATTTTGCTGATTATCTGAAGTTGGATCTTTTCCGAGCAGTAATGGATCAAGTCTTGATTCTAAGCATTCGCCGGTAGGTGACACCAGTCACTTTTGGCTCAGATTATTTTTTCACGATGTTCTGAGTCATAATGGATCAAGTCACCAAAACGTTACATCAATTAACATCACAAGTGTTTATATTTTATAAATCTAGAATTTGAGAATGAAGCAATGAAATTATTGCTAGTGAAATTAGATAATCCACTAGAGCAAGTTAACTTTAAGTCCTATTATCTCAAAACTACGTCTCATGGACTTGATCCACTTTATCTCTGAACGCCTCATATAACGATATTGCTGTTAAGTTCATTTTATGTGCATTATTAATTACAAGTGAACCTTAAAATCAATGTTTCTACTGGCATTAACACAATCTACGTTACTATACCGTATTTTTTAAAAAGCAACGTATACCAAATTGTAATTAAAATTGAATGAAGGATTTTGGAAAAATACCTCAGGCATGTACAATTTTCATGGGAATATTTTTATGGAAACAAACTGTGTACTTTTGTGGCTATTGTTGTTCGAGTAACGATGTCATCAAGATAATTTTAAATACTACCCTATAATTATTATTAACATCATCTCAAAGAGCGTTTCTTTACTTCATTTGTTGTAAATAGAAGCACTATGATTATGGTTAGTATAGTAATGATTTTCTTGTTGGTACATTTTATTCGTTCCTTTTTTATGAAATCAGTGAACAAATATATCTAGATATTCATTTTCAAGTCTTATTAAGCCATAACATTTTGTAGCTATTTTTCTATTATAGGTAGTTTTGATCCAACAGTCACAATGGCTATAATAATATTATCACAGTCTAGTATATACAGTCACGAAGCTGAGTTTATGAGGGTACTAGGAACAATAGACTGTGCAGGTACTATTTCGCATCCTCGTGTAATGAAGCGATAGTAGCGATCCTAGTGGTTAGCAACTATCTATGGATGCATATTTACTGCGTATTGAGCTTCGTGACTATATACCATACATGCGCATCGTTCCTCACTTGAGAATTAGTGCCTCACTGACCTTCACAGAGCTTATCGTTCTGAGTGACATCATCTTCACAGTCCCCGTTCCTCTCTCACGTAGCTCCTAGGCGTGGGCAGGTTCTATATCAGTTTCATAAGCAATATCAGTGGTGGCATAATGGCGTTATCAAAGCAGTGTGTACGCGTTAGAAAACGATTATTTCATGAAAAATGGGAGGAAGAGTTTTTTTGCTGTTTAGAAGGGGAGAATATACGATGTTTGTTATGCTCGAAAATCCTATTAGGCATTAATAAATTTAATATACAATGTCATAAAGAACATGTTGAATTAGAAGGTAAGACAAATTAAATGTTATTTTTTCGTAGTATTACGAAGAAAATTTATGATCTTAACATTTGCATAGTATACTAAATATGACATTATACCTTAAACACGCTGCATTAAAAGGTACGAGGAATTAAATGTTGTTTGTACGCATTATATCCAAAAGAAAATTATAAAAAAAATATATCAAATGTGCGTAGAAAACGAAATATGATTTTCTGAAATTATTTTAGGTCGAGAACGTGCAAATCTATTAAGTAATCTTAACGCCAGAGTATTCAAGAAACTAAACGTAGAAAACGTGATGGAATATTATTGGTTAGTTACACAATTTCTCGCCTGTGATTTAAATCAATTCATTGATGGAGAAATATTAAAGAGGTTTATGATTAAAGCTACCGAATTAATTTGCCAAATTGAATAAAAGTTTTAGAGTCTCCCACGTTAACCAAGCGCTTTCCTAATAATTCGCCACTGACCGCCTTAGCGATTACGATAAGGTGACGCAGGTCACAGCAGTTTATATTTCCCATCCTACTCTGCAGTCTCCTCTCCTAGTAAACAAACTATTTCAAATCGAATGCCTCACATAACCGAAAATTGTGCCCACGTATGCTGTATACACTAGACTGTGATATTATACTAAACTTTTGTACTGAAGTTCTTTAATCGCACAGGCATCACTATCCACTACACTTAAAAAAATGTTCACTCCGTCTTACTATGCACCATGGCGCAAATATGTGTTAACATCAAGTGGTTTCTAGGATACGAAATTGCGATGAAATATAAATTCGCGCACTGAATGACAAATCGCGAATTGTGCCTTTAATCCAGAGCCTTCTCGACGAGTCTGCCTGACGACACACAGGGGGCTGGCCAAGATATCAACACAGCAATTTCCTTGCTTCAGCTTCACCGCTAGTAGAGGAAGTGTGAACCGCCCCCTGGAGAGAGCTTCTTAAACGAGCCTTCGAATCACATCTGCATGATCGTTCAGATCGATACCGCTCAGTGATCCAGCTCCGATAAACGAATTCCAAACAGACCATTATACAGTACGTCATAAGTGGCAAAAATATCGATTTCCTTCCAAAACTTAAGAAAACAAAAATTAATTTTTCTTGTTCCACCTATTATCTGTTAGGATTCCCGAACATTTTCCCGAATCCGCATTCCCGAATATCCATTTTCCCGAGTACAAAATTCTCGAATCCACATTCCCGATAGACATTTTCCCGTTTTTTGTATTTCCATTTTCCCGAAATTCCATTTCCACGAATACAAAATTCCCGAATCCACATTCCCGATTTCTTTGATTTTCATTTTCTGTATAATACAGTAGTGTATAGCTATTATCACACAAATGTATTTAATATAATTATGGTATAATTAATTACATTTCCTCTTTACAAAGTGAAATAATGTCCTCAGGTAATCGAGGGCCTGTTATCGGCTGCATAGGTGTGATAATCCTGCCCGATAATTCGTATTCGTGTTTAAAGTTGTAGCCAGTCTCTCTGCGGCTGGCCCTTTCAGTACTTGCAGGTTATTAGGCGGTCCAGATGTAATCGCTCTTGCAGAACATTCTTTGGAACGTAGTTCTGTACAAACCCAGTATATATTTTTGCTTCAGCCGCACTTACACTTAATCTTCCAGCAAAAGCTTTTCAGCTCCTCGCGCTTAAGTTATAATTGTAGCTTCATCTGGCATGTTTCTCATAACATAAATTTAATAAATTTGTTTGCCTAAATTATTTTTGTAATTTTTTCTTCTTGTTTCCTGGCAACATGTAGTGATTGTCAGTTCATGTCTTTTACTATTCGGAAATTTGTCACATAATATATTCGGGAAACTGAATGGGACCGTGGCTTCGGGAAAGTAGCATTCGGGAAAAGGTAGCTTCGGGAAAACGTCCAATCGGGAATGCAGATTCGGGAAAATGGGTGGGAACTAATTACTAGCTAAGATACAAGGTGTAAGCGATATAAATTCCAAAATTATATAAGCAGTACATATCGGTCTGCTGAAGTGTCTAGTAAAATTTAATTACATCTTATAATTTTATTTTTAATTTGTAAGAAACCATGTTAACTAGGTTTTTTGAGCTGTTACAGTTCTCTTGCCAAGGCGCGAAGAGCATATCCAACCTTCTGACGATTATGTAGACTGTAACTTATAAGGTGTAAACTATACAGAGTGTTAAAAAGTATCCAATATTTTAGGAGGTAATAGTATGCATCAAAACAAGGAAATAATGTCTACTAAACATGGGTTCTACAACACATACTTTCTGAGATCTGAACACTTGTTCATAGGAAGTGCTCAATGTGATGTCCATTCATAGCAATGCATTTTTTTGCTTTACAATACAGCAGACTACCAGATAATCATACCGTAGTTGACACCCTTGGCATGGAATACTGAAAACAAAAGCCTAGTTGCGGATATGAGCGGGGTTCAGCAAAGATGGTATTGTGAATTTTCGTGATCAGTATGTGTGGGCTGATGAAAATAACGATGCAGTTGAAGAAACAAGGCATCAGCACCAATTCTCAGTCAACTTATGGGCAGGCATTCTTGGTGATAGATTAATAGGGCTATACGTGCTACCACAGAAATTAACTGGGGATCGTTATCAGGACTTTCTTATTAATGTATTAAAACAAATTTCAGAGTGCGTGATTCCTTACGCCGAAGGGCAGAGGAATGCATTGCCATGAATGGACGTCACATTGAGCACCTCCTATGAACAAGTGTTCAGATCTCAGAAAGTATGTGTTGTAGGATCCATGTTTAGTAGACATTATTTCCTTGTTTTGATGCATACTAGCATCTCATAAAATATTGGATACTTTTAACACCCTGCATAAACTGCCAAAAATATACTAGTGGTAGAGTAGGCTTATAAATAACTGAAGAAGAAAGTCAAATGCTGTTTTTCTGTAACTGTCATGTTTTTCCCTGAAAAGAAGTCTATTTTCTGAGTCTGACGTATTTGGAAAAGAGAATAGGCAAACATTATTTAGGCTACTTTGCCCGGGGTATTTACGCTCAAGCAGTCGTTTGTTACTCAGTTATGTATTGTTAAGTGTTGGGTGCAATGTCATTAGTAATAACTAGACTTCGTGGAATTTCCACGAGAATCGTAAGGTTTACTATGCACGCTGTATAGACTGTATGAGAAGGGAACGTGCAACGGACGGAGTATGCCTCTGATGTAAACACTGAGCAGTATACTGCGGTTACAATAAAACCTGTATCCTGCATTCAAGAAATATGATGAATGATCATTGAAGTAGGAAATGTCTAAACATATAAGTACACAATTATTTTATAGTGAGATATATTAACTCTTAAAATTTAATGTAAGATACCCACATCATTCTTGAATATGTGCACTGCAGTGAAGAGTTACGTACATTTTGAGCGACTGCAAAGTGAACCTCCTCCGATGGTCACTCAAACTGTTTTTATATTGGGAAGTACGTTCAATATCATACGATATAGTAGGTGCATATTTGAAGAACGGAAAGTCACTAATTTTTTTAGTACACTAACTTCAGATGTCTTGTCGTGACCTGATAGTACATCATTTATAATACGAAGTTGTGAATAGGAGAATGTTTAGCAATAATGTTTCCCAACTTACATTTCACTTTTTCTGAAATTAGTGAATTGTTATTTTGGATAACGGTTTGTGATACATTATACACTATATTAAGGGCTTCTGAGAGTTGTAGTTTAGACGATTCTAACAGGGTGATGCTTTTGGACACGACTTTAAAATTAGAATCAATGAACAGAATATCTTCCAATAGCTGTGCAGAAGGCAATGATTTTACAGCTGCAACAGCGGAACTGTCTGTACTGTCCAATGCATCAATTACCTCCATTATTTTGCCGTAATATTTTGCATAATAATTAAAAGCATCCAACCACGTTTTCCAACGGGTCAAGACTGGCTGCGGGGGTAAGTGTATTCCAGGGGAAATTATTTGGAACAGCAACACTCTCACTGTAGTATGTTTGATTGAATTCTTGTGTGCACTGAACAAATGTTAAGCTTTGACTATTCCAACCACAGTAATGCAAAAACAAGTGCTTACATAGGTATACATTAGCTGTAGCTGCTCTATCTATTTGGACCGGTCACAACTCTTAACATGAATTGCTTATACTACGAGACCGGGAGGTCGCTCTCCTCTTCTATACTACAGTACATCGACAACCTGATTGCATGCTGCGTGTGGCAATTCAACGAAGTATAGTAATAACATTTACGTTCAGACGAAATGTAAACAAATAATTAAACTACTATCAACATTGATACGTGTGTGTAGAAGCATTGATGTTTATGGACCTTGTAAAAATAGTGTTGTTGAATGTATTATAAACAAGTAGTTAGTAGACTGATATAATAATTTCAAATACAGTGAAACATCTCATTTACGGACATTGAAGGGACGTAACAATCTGTCCGCATCTGGGAGGTGTCCTTTATGGGAGGGAGACTCCCCAATCTAACAGTAAATTTATAATATGCATTATGTATCCCTTCACGCTTTAAATGAAATATATTACTGTAGTTCAATTCTAAATACAGCCTACTGTACTACAGTAAATTCTTTGCAACTTTGAACTACAGTAGATAAAACTGAAAAAGGAAAATACAGTACTGTGCCATGCAATTGTATTCTAGGTCTACAGCTATGCAGTATGTAAATTTACAGTTTTCAACTTAACCTTTATGTTCAGGTGCCATGTCTCTCGAAACAGAATAACTGATTGAAGTGAAGAGAATATTCCTACTAACCCCATCATTTGTCCAATACAATTTCATGATCGCGGAAACCTTGGACCCATCAGACAGGTTAAATTTTATGACTTTGTTTATCCTCCCGCTTCTAGCTAACAAGAGGTAGCCGGCTGGGCTAGCGGTAGCCTACGAGACCCTTATGTTATGTTTCATATTAAGGAATTCCTGTACAGTTCTCAAAACTAAATTTTTCATTATTGTAACACATTAGGTCTTGAAATCCAAGCTCTGTCCGCAGTCAGGAGGTAAAGCAAGCTTTAGGACTATGAAACAGCTGTCCGTATCCGTGTCTGAAAGTGTCCGTAACGAGAGTTTAATTTATCATTATTTCTATATTATTTCAGTTGGGACATAAAAATCTGTCCGTATCTTGGAGGTGTCCGTAAGGAGATGTTTCACTGTACGTAAGTAGTTTTTACAGGCTTTTCCAGTACACTGTAAACTAAATACCCAAAAATACAATTCACTGCTTATGCGATCACATGCCCGACTGTAGTGTCGTGAGATGGCAAGAACGTTATCCGCGAGAGCTAGCGATCTGCTTGCGAGACTGTAGTACTGAGAGACGGCAGGTTTGAATCGTCCTGTACATTGCGATGACGTTTGTAGGGAGGATGATGTTAGTGATGTAGATAATAGCATTTATTAAGGCGTCAGACCTCGTGTTACAGGTTTTTAAGTAATGATGAGATTTGAATAATATTAATGGTTCAGTTGTAGCAACATCGGTAATAGTGGTAGCAATTACGCGAAGAATGCAGGCAAATAAATACTGTAGGGCTAAAATAATACGGGGACAAAATGAAATTGAAATAACAGGTATTGAACGACAGGAACGAGGAAGATAATACGTGGACGACAACAGGAAGTTGAAAGCGGCAGTCGGATGATGGCATTGCGTTGTAGACTGCAGAGTAGATAAATCCTGCCTGCTATCAGCATACCTGCGTGACTTGCCTAATCCAGCGTACAGCCTCTTCTATTCTGAGTGGGAAGAGGCAAGCAGAAAAATCGAAGAGTTGCAGAGAGGAAGGGAAGAAGAAAGGAGGATGGAGGTAAAACACGAGGCACTTGCCGACACCTGTTCGAGTGTGAGAAGGACGGTACTACTAGGTCAAGAAGGACGCAAGAACGGATACACAAAGAAAGAAGAAAGCAGAACTAATACTTTGACTGAGGAATGGAAGGCGAATTGAAGATATGAGAATGGATTCATAAATTAAATATACTGTAGCTGAATAATAGTTATTTACACTACAAGACCGTTTCACATGTTGAGATGAGTTCTTAAAACGGTCGTGTATTGTACAACGTTTTATGGTATTTTGAATCCTGTATTTTAGGGGAAAATAAATTAATAATTATATTATACATTTGTTCCGGGGTTCGATCCCAGGTGGTGACAGGATTTTTTCTCGTTGCCAAACTTTCAGAACGGCCCGGAGGTTCACTCAGCCTCCTATAAAATTGAGTACCGGGTCTTTCCCGGGGGTAAAAGGCGGTCAGAGCGTGGTGCCGACCACACCACCTCATTCTAGTGCCGAGGTCATGGAAAGCATGGGGCTCTACCTCCATGCCCCCCAAGTGCCTTCATGGCAAGTTACGGGGATACCTTTACCTTTTTTATTATACATTTGTTGGCACAGAAATTATTGAGAATTTGTAGATATACCTATAGTCGCGACTCTGTTATTCCCGACGTGACTCCTCCTCTTTGCTTACATCTTAGGAAGTGAAGGCTCTATAAAGTCTAGGTAGGTAGTATCGTTCGCCATTTTTGTTCTTTCGTTGCCGAGCTACGATACGAGGAATCTATTTGCCACACCGTTAAACATTATCATGTCGTATCTCCTATGATAATAAATCAAACGCACTGTAATTCAGCAAATAATTGAGCGGCAAATAACGTCTTCGTGTGCTTTCTGCGAACGCCAACGAAAGAGCCAAAATGGCGGGTGATTATATTAGGTATTTATCGAGCCTTAAGAAATGAATAACGTCTTCTTCACCGAATCACAAGACGCACACGTTTAAACGTAGCCGACCTGCAACGCGATTGGCTGCCGGAAATTAGAACGACGGGACTATAATAACTAGACCTCGGATTTTTGGACACTTAAAATTAAATTTAAGGCACCTAAAATAGGCCCAGAATTTATCAAAATAGGCACTAAAACATAGATTTAGGCAGATAAAATGTAATTTCTATCCACATAAACTACAGTAACCACAAAAATGTCATTAATTAGTGAATGTTAAGCATTATGGTATACAGTGAAAAACCCAGTAAAGACTATTTTAGTTTGAAACTTTATATTTGTTAATTCTTGAATTATGAATACCGGTACGTAATTTTTAATGAATTCATCGACCTCATTGCTCTAAGGCTGCTAATACATAAGTGCTCATATTACAATTATTTTTTTTATTTTTTATTTTAATAGGTTATTTTACGACGCTTTATCAACAGCTTAGGTTATTTAACGTCTGAATGAGATGAAGGTGATGATGCCGGTGAAATGAGTCCGGGGTCCAACACCGAAAGTTACCCAGCATTTGCTCATATTGAGTTGAGGGAAAACTCCGAAAAAACCTCAACCAGGTAACTTGTCCCAACCGGGAATCGAACCCGGGCCACCTGGTTTCGCGGCTAGACGCGCTAACCGTTACTCCACAGGTGTGAACTATTACAATTAAATTAATTAATGTACCAATGAATTTACAATTAAACCCAGTATTAATAATTGGTATTGCAATACATAACGTTTTTATCTCATTTTATTTATTGTGAAACTTTGCTTTTTTTTTTTTTTTTTTTTTTTAAGACAGAAACAGTTTATAAGCGAAAAAATTTTTCTCAATAATACCGAAACAACGGATACATATGAAGACCACAGGGGAAAAATGTGATAAGTCAAAAGTGATCAATTTTCTCTTTTATATATCATATAATGGTTACGATAGTGTATTTGTGTATTTTAACTGAACAGAATAACAACCTCATTATTCCTAAGAAGTTTGAAGAATGATAACCCAAAGACAATAACTGTAATGGGTCTTGGAACTTTAATTTGCTCTCCTGTAAAAACAGTAAAACGTGACTTAT
This sequence comes from Periplaneta americana, assembly GCF_040183065.1. NCBI lineage: Eukaryota > Metazoa > Arthropoda > Insecta > Blattodea > Blattidae > Periplaneta > Periplaneta americana. Next base: position 54,580,637 of record NC_091121.1, on the reverse strand, counting down.
GAGATTTTCCCCCTGTACACTTCATATTTAAAACTAGCAATATTTGCTATATTCATTTCTTTTGGGAGAAACTGATTCATCACATTTCTACTGCCTGTTCAAGTGCTCAACAAAGCCAGACACCTTCCAGGAATTTATTTATTCTTACACCAAGCTATTACAGGATATTTGAACCCCATACCCACCCCATGACATTCAAAACTTTCTTTATCACTGCAACACGCAAATTTATAAATATGTACGTAACAAATATAAATAGGCAATTTTAGGCTCTAAAACCTTAAAAATAAATGTCAATGGGCAAAATAGGATTTTAGGCAACATAAAACCGCTTTCAAACGTTCTTATCTTATATGAAATGTGAAGATATTTAACTAGGTTTAGTTTATCCCTACAGAAAAGAAATAGTTATTTAACCTAAAATCCGAGGTCTACTAATAACAATTGAGCAACGTCTCAATCAGTTACTATCATAGGAAAAAACGTCATAATCGGTTACTATGGTAGGAAAGAAGGAGATATCAGATCATAGACGACATTAAGATATATAGATCATATGAGGAGACAAAGAGAAAGGCAGAAAATAGGAAAGATTGAAAGCTGAGTTTATAGTGAAAGACTTGCCCTTAGGCAGAATACTAAATGAATGAATGGTAGGAAAATAAAACAAAAGTGTTTACTACAAATGGTTAATTTGTATAAATGGCTTGCATTTAAATTCCTAACGATATATTAGTAGCAGCAGAACAAACAAGCCAAAGAACTATACCAGGAAAATCGCGAGATCGATATTATAGGAGCTGTCACTATTTAATGAATGACGAAAAAAGAAGCGGTGAGTGAGATGTTAAATGAAACGATTGGCACCTCTGTTTAACAATCTTTACGATTCAAAATACCATAAATAATTGATTCATTAATGGGTGGAAAAATTTTTCGTTGTGAAAACTTTCAGAAAAGCACCGAGGTTCATTCAGATATGGTATTTCTAGTGACTATTACACTCTTACTACGTCATACTACTTTTGACCAATAAAACGGTACGAAAGGACGTATTTCAACCAATCATGGCTGCTTATCGCACAATTTTATCGCGTCCCTAGCATTTGTTTAATTTTATCGCGTCCCTAGCATTTGTTTCTTTGTTTGCCAACATTTGAAACTGCGCTTGTCTGGACGTCAAAAAAAAAAAAAATATATATATATATATATGTATATACGGTCTTACTAATAAAAACTCTATATACAGACGTTTAACTGTCTTATACTTATACAATGAGTAGCTCGTTTATACGTCGTGTGTAAATTCCTTACTAATAATTACTACATATGTCGTGTATAACAGAATAACTGTTACACAGCTACGTCATAGTAATCGATTACCACACTATATTTTGGTCAAAGAGTACAAGCTGCAGCAATATTATTCTAATTTTTCTGTGCTCTTTGATTTGTTTTTCTGAGGTTACAAGGCCACCATCATCATAAAATGACAGTCGATACGAACAGCTGTTAGAGAGGCGGCCATTTTTTCTCTAAATACAACGCTTAAACAAGGGGTTTCGTGTATATAACTACTGCAAAGGAATTCCCATTGTATAGTTACAGTGTTTATACGTACATCGCTTATGCATGGTTTATTAGTAACGTTTTCTGTCTCAACTCTGCATAAGTCTCGTATAAAAACTATATACGGTTTATTAGTAAGACTGATATAAAATTACAAACCACTCCAGTTGATGCACAGCAGTTTCAAATATGACTCGCATTGGCATTAAAGAACAAGAATTAATAAAAATCACTGATCATACCTATGCATCTTCTGAAATTCGATTTACAAATAAATGAAGAGCACCATTCGGAAATCCTGAATAAGTTGAATACACCATATAGGCCTAAATCAACGAATTCAACTTCTTTTACGCACACGTCCAATATAACATCAATTGAACCACCAACCACATTCAAATTTGAAAATTGTACATTCAATAATTATTCCTTTTAAAATTATTCATGTTTATTTTTATGTCATCGTCGTTAATTAACCTTTTCTAACACTTGTGTATATTAGTTAGGTTATGTTATAGCTTCTGCTATATGATATTATGGATAGTCACGTATCAGAGATTGTTTAATATTAAGATTTATTGAAAATCATCTGTCAAGTGACGTTGATTACTGGGATTCGGATAATTGAAGTGGAATGTTGCATTTTAATGAAAATGAAACTGAATCAACAAAGCCTTCTTGACTAGTAACATTGTCATCGTGTATAATAGATCGAGAACTTCTCAACGAGAAGGCATTGCTCACTACTGCCATCTAGCATGCATCTAGCGTAATATTTGTAATGTTGAGATGGTACAATAATACATTTGAAGACAGTTGTATTTTGTCAGTCAATTAATATTTTACTGTATTGGAGTACTTCGTTACTTCTATTCTTTATATACTTTCTTCTAATAGTGTAATAGTCAATTAAATCCCACTCGAGTTTTGATCTTCTCTAGATAAATCAACACGTCTAGTGAGATTACTGTTGATAAAAAACAGTCGGAGCGTGATTTCGACCACTCTATCACACTGTCCAGGTCATGAAAGCATGGAGACCTGTCCCTATGCCTCCCAAACCGAGAAGATTATTTACAACAAAGCTAAGAGTGAAGCTTCTAGTACAGTGCAAGATATGGATGTCAGATAACAAAAAACGTTAAAATACTTCTTCCTCATCGCAAACCGACCGCAGTGATATATTTTTATATTTAACTCCCCTCCATGAGTCCCTTTCAGAAGTATCTTATTTAGTCCCTTCCACCCGTTATAATAAAAATTTCGGGAATCAAGAAGGCCGTGATATACATAGGTTTGTGTGTATAAAAGTTCTTCGATTTTTAGCGTTTAAGTTTGTTTTTAATCACAATTTCATTAAACATAAATTATATTTAACATCTATAAGTTTATAAATTTTGATTCAGATAATTATTATTGACTAATTTGTTTAATACTATCTAAAATTCTTTAATTATAATCTTCTTCATTGTTGTACACTGAAAACAACATGGATACTATAAACAGAAACCTACAAATAGAAAATTACAACAGGAAAAACACGATCAAGATTCAATTTGCACAATCTGCTACTAGACCATCAGCACAGGAAATTCATCAGTGGATTGTAAAGAAAATGGTAATCAACACAGATCAAGTGGACACACTACAACTGCATAACAGAGAGAGAGCAATTTATCTGAAGGTAACTACAGCCACATTGTATAATAGATTACTTGATAAGTACCAGGGAGAAATAGAATTTCAATATGAATCAGGAGAAATAACTCACGTTAATATAGGACCACCAGACTCAGCTAGTGTTACAGTTCGAGTATTCAATCTCCCCCCAGAAATTCCCAGCTCAGTTTTACAGACCGTTCTGAACAAATACGGTACCATACAAGACATTCGAAATGAAACTTGGAGTACACAATACTTGCTTCCGGTTTACAATGGAGTAAAAGCAGTACGAATGAATATCCAAAAAAATATTCCAGCAACAATACAGGTAGCTTCCTACACAGCTAACATTACTTATCCTGGACAACCTCAGGCATGTTTTGTTTGCGGAGACACAACTCATATGAAACAAGATTGTCCTCAACGAACTGTATCACTAAGATTGCAACCCCGTAACACTCCCAGATTGCTAAGTGAAGTAGTAAAGTTTAACTTAAGTGAGCCACAAAACACAGATGTAAATACTGCAGTGGATGAATTTTCAGAAAACAAAAGTTTGAGAAATGATGACGAAAACAGTGATTTGCAGTGTATCACTAATGTACACGAGACCATGGACACAAATACCAATGCTCTCAGTATTTCGTCTACACCTCCCACTGAAGCACTGATACGATGTAAAAGACCGATTCCACCAAGTGAATCGTCATCTAGTAATCCCACTGCACATATTGATTCTTTGTCTGAAGTCTCTCCCTACAATACTGATGGGGAAACTACTGCCAACCCTAAAAATCATTCCAAACTAAATCCACCCAGGAAAAAGTCAAAAAAGGTGAAGCCACCTACATTGGATGAACAACTACATCCAGTAAAACACATATTAGAAGCGACACCGAGTGAGTTTATTCTAAACTACACACAGCTCAAAAGTTTGTATGAAAATACAGTAGGAGTTACTGATATCCTGAAAGTTGCTTTGTCTTATACAAATGACACTGAGGGTCTAATTGAAATGCTCCAGAAACTTTACCCACACTATCAAGATAAGGGCATTAAAAATAGAACTACGAGGATCGAAAACTGTCTGCGTGCCATAATAAGTATGGAAAGTGACAACAATGGGGAAACTGATGCCGTAGACAATATTCAAACGCCAATCCATCCTTAGAATCATTCCCGTTTCATTGCTCCAGTGGAATATTAATGGGTTTTGGACCCAGTATGAATATCTACAAAAGTTAACTACATTACATCAACCTGGTGTCATGTGTTTGCAGGAAACTAACTTTAGTAATAATTATGTCGCAAATATCAAACAGTATTCTTCATACAATAAAAATCGCAATATATACCATCATGCTAGCGGAGGAGTGGCTACGTATGTTAACAACAATGTAACTAGTAAAGAAGTGCCACTTATTTCCAACTTTGAAGCAGTAGCAGTAATTGTTTTATTATGTATCGAAATATGTATATGTAACATATATCTGCCTAACAGTCAACCTATTGATTTACACAATCTGAAGGATTTAATCAATCAATTACCAAGACCTTTTATATTACTCGGCGATTTTAACGCTCATAGTACTCTTTGGGGATGCTCTAATACGAATTCAAGGGGAAAAATCATAGAATCTCTGCTAGAATCCGAAGATGTAATATTACTAAATTCACTGAAACCTACATATTACAGTACTGCTCACGGAACTTCCAGCAGTATAGACCTCTCTTTTTGTACTCCAGATATTGCTCCTCTACTTTTGTGGTCTGCTCATGATACTCTTTTTGGAAGTGATCATTTTCCAATTTTGCTCGAAATTACATCACACTTAAGCTGTAATCTCCCTATAATTAAATGGAACCTCAAGAACGCTAATTGGTCTGACTTCAGAACTGCAATTAATGGACAAATAAGTACTCTTCTTCCTCCATGTGACTTTCACACTTCATGTATTAACAAAATAATAGGTGATTTTAGCGCACTGATACTCAAATCTGCAGAAAAAAGTGTTACTAAAACATTAATATCATCCCACAGAAAATCTGTACCTTGGTGGAATGAATCTTGCAAACTAGCAGTAAAAAACACAAATAGAGCATTTTACAAATACAAACGGAAACCAACAGTAGAAAATAAGATAAATTTCCAAAAACTTCGAGCTATAGCGAGGAAGACAATCAAAGACAGCAAAAAAGCATCCTGGTTATCTTATCTTTCATCTATGTCTCATCAGACACCTCAACATATAATATGGGACCGCTTGAGGAAAATCAGAGGTATCAACAGGAACACTTACATTAGTGCTATCTGCCAGCCCAATAGTAATGTCTTGGTAACTAATCCACAAGACATAGCCAATACCTTAGCAGATACTTTTTCCAAAATATCCAGTGACTGCAACTATGAACAAGATTTCTTACACATTAAAAACAATGCCCCTGAACTCGATCCAAATGAAATGAACTGCAATACAGACCAGAGCTTTAATGATATACTTACTCTACGAGAAGTACAAGACACCTTGAGCCACTGTAAGAATAACAGCCCCGGACCAGACAATATTCCATATGAATTTCTAAAACAACTCCCACCGGATGGTGTTTTATATCTTTATGAAGTGTATAATTACATTTGGTCCAAACAAGTGTTCCCTGATCAATGGCGAAATGCTATTATAATACCAATTCTCAAGCCTGATAAAAACCGAAGTGCACCAGAAAATTACCGCCCTATTGCTTTGACGTGTACAATGTGTAAGTTACTGGAGAAGATAATCAATAAACGTCTACGATGGACTCTAGAACAACGAAACTTTTTCACAACATCACAGAATGGTTTCCGACAATTTCACTCGACAATTGACTCCTTAATTACATTGGAATCCGAAATATTGAACGCCTTTCTTAATAAGCAACATCTTCTTGCAGTTAATTTAGATATTCATAAAGCATATGATATGGTTTGGCGCCAATATGTTGTGAAAGTGCTAATAAAAAACCAAATCACTGGAAACATGATTAGGTTTATCCATAATTTTCTACAAAATCGTACAATACAAGTCAAAGTTAACGGTACATTATCAAAGAAAGTTATAATAAACAACGGTGTGCCTCAAGGTTCAGTTATTTGTGTCACACTTTTTCTAGTAGCCATTAATAATATTACATCTCATGTAAGTTTACCAGCAAAAACCTGTCTATTTGCAGATGATCTCACTATCTTTTGCACAGGAAAAAACTTGACAACAACGCAAGACATTATCCAATCATCAGTGAAAGGAATAGAAAATTGGGCCAAAGAAACCGGTTTTAAATTCTCAGCTAATAAAAGTGAATGCATATTATTTTCAAAACGAAATACACCACATGCCCAGCCTCAATTATATCTGAACAATAATAAATTACCAATAGTAAACACGATAAAATTCTTAGGAATTATATTTGACAGAAAGCTGACATGGGCCCCTCACTTAGCTGCTCTTAAAGAAGATTGCCTGCGACGAATTAGTTTTTTGAAAACACTTGCTGCGAGAAACTGGGGCGCAGACTATAAAGTCTTAATGTGCACTTACAGAATCCTCATTCGTTCTAAACTCGATTATGGCTGTATCGTGTACAACTCAGCAAAATCATCCTCTTTACAAAAACTTAATGTAATACAAAACTCAGCACTTCGGATCGCATTGGGTGCATTCCGAACAAGTCCAATAGCCAGTTTACAAATAGAAGCAGATGAACTGCCTCTTGATATTCGAAGAAAACAACTGAGCATTTCCTATGCTCTAAAAATCGCAGCTTCATCTAGACCTAACATGAACTCATATATATTCTCTGAACATCATGATAAACAACAAATACATTCAGCACCCTTTTCTTCTAGACTGAAACAATACTTTAACGAAATGAATATGTCAATCCCTTCCATTTCTCAAAGAAATAAAAACACTGCCCATCCACCTTGGAGAATCATGTTACCTGAAATAAATCTGGATCTAACATATCGTATTAAAACCGAAACGAACAATATTACGTATCAACAATTTTGCAGAGAACAATGGGATCAGTACCGTAATTACCGTCACATATACACAGATGGATCGCAGACTAACCAAGGATGTGGATGTGCTGTAGTTTACCCTGACCACACGATGTTGTACACATTGCCATCTCTTTATTCAGTTTTCACATGCGAGTTATACGCCATCAAAAAAGCTTTAGAATATATTTTGGAAACAGAGACTGATAAATCTTATCTTCTTCACACTGATTCTCAATCAAGTTTACAAGCTCTTCAAGATATATTCTCTACAAACGCACTAATTCAAGAAATCCATCAGCTCCTCACTGACTTGATGAAACAAGGACGAAAAATAACTCTACTATGGATCCCTTCTCATCAGGGCATTCCTGGAAATGAAACTGTAGATGCCGCAGCAAAAGAAGCTACAAGACTTCCATTGCATTATTTCACATCTATTCCTCATACAGACGCCATTAAATACATAACCAGAAAACTGCACAACCATTGGCAAACATCATGGACAGAGTCATCATCCAGCAAACTTCACGAAATAGTACAGCATTGCAGAATGAAATATCCACTACAGAATTTTAAACGTCAAGACCAAGTAATAATCACCAGATTGCGAGTTGGCCACACCAGAATTACACATTCTTATCTTCTAGACAGAACTCCTCCTCCAACATGCACCAATTGCCACATTAGGATCTCTGTACGACATTTAATTTCTGAATGTCCACTATATCACCTTCATCGAGATCAATTCCATATACCAAAAGACTTATCAACAGTTCTAAACAACCCATCATTCAGTTCAAACTTAATTAAATTTCTGAAAGCTATCGACATTTACAAATGTATCTAAATGATTATTGTAATACAGTAAACTAATGTAAACTGTAAGAATTGTTTATGTACGTATTGTCGCGATATGACTTCCTAAGTTAAAGCGACATAAAATAAATAAATTAAAAAAAAAATAAAAAAAATAAAAATTTGTGTATTTATTTCGATGAACATTATAAGGCCTATAGATCCAATAATCCTGCAGTGACCAATTAGCCTGTTGCGGAGGTGGTCTGAGTTCGAATCCCTGTCAAGCCTGGGAGTTTTCATTGAAAAGGTCATAGTGATATTTGTGGCGAACAAGGTCGCAGTTGGAGTTTTTCTCGAGGTCTCTCGTTTCCCGATATTGGGCACAATATTTTTCTATCCGATTTCCATTCCATCATTATTCCCCAATTGCTGACTGGCGACGCGCTAGAGGAGCTGTTCCAGAGAAGAGAGCGGTTGACCTTTTCGAAAACTGGATACTCAGCAAAACTCAGCGTACTCAGCTGTTTGGGGTTGGGAACGCGCTTAAGTGAGAAGTTCTATTAATTCCCATACAGGGGAAGGGCACGGGCTGACTAGCAAACGTTCTGATGGGGGCAGAAAAAAAAAAGTTAAATTCTTTTCTTCTACCATGTTAATAATGTCAAAAGAAGTGCTTTTACACATTTTGGCCACTCGACTGCAGTTACGAGGGCCGTAAAAAAATAAGTTCGGCAGGGGCCGTTAACAGAAAAAAAAAACACAATTTCATCGGAAAATTTATTGCAACAGACACAGCAATTGTTGACCTATTTTTCAGCATATTTTCCATCGGAATTGAGACATTTCTCATATCATGGGATCGACAGAGAGAGGTGCAGACACAGTCAAACACTGGTTCCGATCTGAGGCGGCTGACTTCTACGACACAAAAATTGATCCTATGGTATGACAAATGTCTCAATTTCAGTGGGGAATATGTTGACAAATAGCGCAACAATTGATGTATTTGTTTCAGTAAATATTTCTATGTAATTGTGCTTTTTTCTATAAACGACGCCAGGGAAAATCACTTTCTGGACGGACTCGTAATTGCGGTCGAGTGGCCAAAATTTGTATGAGTACTTCTTTTGACATTATTAACATGGTGGAAGAAAATAATTTAACTTTTTTATCTGACCCCATCAGAACGTTTGCTCGTAAGACATAGGACGCGCCCATTGTACTATCCGGATTTGGATGATGCATATCACTCACAGCAACGAGTCGACTTCGCCATTCGATTCCGTGGAAAGATAGAACTTGACAACTCCATGCCTCTGACTGCCCTCTGAAGTGACGAATTACACTGCTCTCTTTCTTGTGAGATGAACACTCAGTTTACTTTTCTTTGTCAGAGCAGAGGGGTTCGAAAAATAGGACCGCCGCCTTTAATGGGCTTATTGTGCCTTACTCCTCCTGTACTGTAAATGATTTTTGAAGTTGAACTATCGAATTTTTATAAATATCGTGACTCACCTATGTGTTGTCATCTTTCAGTTCAATCTGGACTACTTAAGGTTCCGTTAGAATCCCATTTCCATCCCTTCAAAACTGTACTATCCTTCCTAGATTCTTGCCATCTGTACATGATCAGGGTCAATACACCACACAGTACTGTTTTGGGTGAATACTACTGAAATTATGATAAATAATATTTAGAATGACGGTGTAATAATGAACGGAAACAGGAGAATCCCGAGAAAAAAAAACCTAGAAACCTTCATACATCTTCGCCATCACGGAGGTCGAAACTCCGGACAGCAGCATCGCATTCAAGTCTTCTGCCAAATGATCTACGGCAAGGTTACGCGAGCCATTGTTTGAAAACCTGTGCATTAATCAATAATTCAGGACTTGTTTTACAAGTTTGGTGTGTTCTTCGGAAGCACTGCTTCCATGTTTCACTTCCAACAGAAACTTGAGCAAGTCGTCAGGGAATATTAACTTTGTGACCTTGCGGAGCGGTTCTTGTTGGTACAATCTTCCGGAATATTGACCCGGACGTGAGTTACGCTAGTATAAGGATATCTGGATTAAGAGGGCACGCCACATATAATAATAATAATAATAATAATAATAATAATAATAATAATAATAATAATAATAATAATAATAATAATAATAATAATTCTACAAGACATGGTTTTTACGTCCGGAATCTTTTGCAGTTTTTCTTGGGGAAGATAAATGCAGTAGCTTCCCGTTGCTTTCCGCACACCACTCTCTCTTAAAAGATCCCAGGGGGCCCTAGCGTGCAGATGAAAAGAGTGGATTTGACTAATTAGGTCCTGCGGACTTCACTGAAATTCACTGCAAGGGTTAAATGTCAGTTCTATCAGGGTTTTGACCCGATCAAATGCCAAGGAAGCTTTTTATAGAAAAAGAAGAATCTTCTGCTGACCTCTGGAAAAAGAAGTAAGGAAAAGACTAGTGAAGTGCTTTGTATGGAGTGTGGCATTGCATGATGCAGAAACATAGACATTACTACGAAGTGAAGAGAAGCGAATAGAAGCATTTGAAATGTGGATATGAGGAGAATGGAACATGCGAAATGGATAGACAGAATAAGAAATTAAGCTGTGTTGAAAGAGTGAGTGAAGAAAAAAATGATGCTGAAATTGATCAGGAAGAGGAAAAGGAACTGTCTACTGAAGGATGCACTGGAAGGAGTAGTGAACGGGAGAATAGTTCGGGGCAGAAGAAGATATTAGATGATAGACGACATTAAGATATATGGATCAAATGAGGAGGTAAAGAGGAAGGCAGAAAATATCAGATTGAAGAATTCTGGGTTTCCAGTGGAAGATCTCCATTTGGGCAGAACACTAAATGAATGAATGAATGAAGACTTGGTTGAATCACTAGCTAAGAAGAAACTGCCTACAGAAGGATGCACTGGGAAGAATGGTGAATGGGAGAAAATTCGGGGTAGAAGAAGATAACAGATTATAGACAACATTGCGATAATCGAATATTTATTGAGTGGTTCCGTCTTTGACTAATCTTATTCTTCATCTTCATTAAGAATATATATTTAAATCATACTTATATTAAAATTTAATAGCCTACATGTTATGAGACAAACGTTTTCGCCTGTTCAGGCATCTTCAGGTCCATATGTTAGAAAACAACTCATATTTAAAACGTCAATAACGTAACATGGTGTGTATATGCTAAATATTTTAGTTGAAAAGAGAAAAACTGAAATCTAAATTATAATATAACCTACCATGTTAAAATGTTTAATACCAAATATTGGATATTAGATCAAAAGGTTAACTGATCGTAATGTTGTTTAACAAGAATGTAAAATGGGAAATTATTATTTTTTAATTAAGATTGAAAAGAAGCCCATAAGTTATATTGAGTGTTACGTAAGTGGGTTACATGTAAATTAGAATTTAAAACTGGTTACAAATGTGGATTACATCATATTGCTTTAGCATCGTTCATGTTTTCCATTGTCTTATGTCATTAACAATGTGATGTAATCCATATCTCTAACAATTTTTAAATTGTGATTTATATGTAACCCATCTATGTAAGACTAAATGCAACTAATGGTCTTTTTTTAATTAATTAAAAATGAATTTCCCATTTCACATGCTTGTTAAAAAACATTACGATCAGTTCTGCAGTGCTTAGGAAAAGTGAATAAGTCAGTTTCCACAATCCTTTTTTGATAATTTATTGACAACTTACACTGGTTTATGTCGATATGATTTTTTTCTGTATGAATTATTGTAATGGGAGGAATACCTATGATTTTTTTTCCAAGCGAACAGATGTTCCGTAAGTTGTCACTAAATTATCAAAAAAGGTTTGTGGAAACTGACTTGTATCAGTTTTCCCGAGCACTACAGAGTTAACAAACGGTCACCTTTCGAACGTAATATCTAATACTGAGTACGTAATACATTTTAATATAGTACGTATATTTTTTTATGTTTCCTTTGCATCTTCATTTCTGTCTCTCATAATTTTGTCTTTATTGCTTCATTTCTTTATTTATTTTTTTTTTGGTATTTCTCTTCCTCCACCATTTATTAATTTATGAACTTATTTTTAATACATCGTGTTTCCTTTCTTTCTCCACTTGTTAATTGCTTTATTTCTTCTTTTTTTCTTGTCAACAGAGAAAGAAACAGAAAGGAAAGTGAAAAGAAGATCTAGAACAGTCAGCAAATCTATAAAGGAAGGAAACACCAAGAATGAAAAGAAAAAATAAATGAAAGCAGAAAAGAAATAATAGAGTAATTAATAAGTGAAAACAGGATACATAAAAGGAAAACAGGAAAGAGAGAAATGAAGAGATGTGAAAAGAATAAGAGACGTAAAAAACATAACAAATAGAAATGAAGAAGTGGAAAAAGAAAGGGGTAAATGAAGAAATAAAACAAGAAATAAAGAAATGGAGAAAGAACTCAAACGGGTGGAATAGGGAAGAGCAAGTAAAGCGACTGCGGGCCAGTGCAGTGTCATTTCCCAAGGAAGCACATGCTGTATATGCGGCAGCTAAATATTTTAATGACTCTATAGACGGCATTAATTTAATTATCCTTCGTGATATTTTCATATTAAATTTTTCTAATCTATTGTAAAGTTTATAAACTGTTTCGTGTAATTTACCTTCTGATGTACCAGTAATTAACTGTGCTGATCTTCAGTAAAAGTAATGAGTTAAAAAAATGTTTTTTAAACGTTACAATATTTTAGTGGCTTACTTCATGCATAGTTAAGTCCTTGAAAAAGTAAACTTCCCTGTGGAATTTTAATGTTTTCACTAGTCTCATACAATATTCTACATATACAGTACTTCACCTTCATTGTCAGATGTCAACTGACTGACTGAGCCGTAGCTTGACGTCAGAATAAAACAATTTCATATAAAACATTCAAATCCGTCCGTCAGTTGTTGAGTGATCAGAATGTAGCTGCAAGTTAAATTTCTAAGTTTACTGAAACATTGAGATATGGAAAAACTTTTTTTTCTTCCTTCCACCCACGGAATACAGATTCTCACATAAACGTTAAACCTATTTGAACAGTTGAATCCAAAAACAATTCAAAGCAATGTGACGCCATTTAATGCAAGAAACTAGGAAACAAATCAAACTATTGGCGCCATGGAATAGAATAAAATATAAATTAAGGACAATCTGCACAACATATTAAAAAGTACAAAAACAAATGGTTACAGCAAGTTTCAAGAATGGATCATACAAAACTACCTTTTCACGTAACAAAATACAAGTCACGGGGATGTCGAAGGCTAGAGAAAATACCAGTGAAACATAGGAACAACTCTATTAATTTAGTCCTAACTCACGATGGATTAAGAAGTTGTTTTAATACAAAATTTAACATGGTTCGGTATCTCGCCAGTGAACAGTAAAACTAAAATTTTTAAATAACTAATTTAATCATACCTTAGTAGCTACATATTTGCATTATTACTTACTTACTTACAAATGGCTTTTAAGGAACCCGAAGGTTCATTGCCGCCCTCACATAAGCCCGCCATCGGTCCCTATCCTGTGCAAGATTAATCCAGTCTCTATCATCATATCCCACCTCCCTCAAATCCATTTTAATATTATCCTCCCATCTACGTCTCGGCCTCCCTAAAGGTCTTTTTCCCTCCGGTCTCCCAACTAACACTCTATATGCATTTCTGGATTCGCCCATACGTGCTACATGCCCTGCCCATCGCAAACGTCTGGATTTAATGTTCCTAATTATGTCAGGTGAAGAATACAATGTGTGCAGTTCTGCGTTGTGTAACTTTCTCCATTCTCCTGTAACTTCATTCCGCTTAGCCCCTAATATTTTCCTAAGCACCTTATTCTCAAACACAGGTGAAGAATACAATGTGTGCAGTTCTGCGTTGTGTAACTTTCTCCATTCTCCTGTAACTTCATTCCGCTTAGCCCCTAATATTTTCCTAAGCACCTTATTCTCAAACACCCTTAACCTATGTTCCTCTCTCAGAGTGAGAGTCCAAGTTTCACAACCATACAGAAGAACCAGTAATATATTTGCATTATACAGGGTGTATCTATATGTGTTCATAAATGTGGGGGCGTATTCCTGACACCAAAACATAACAAAAAGTTCATATGAACATGAGTCCGCAAACCCTTCGTTAGGAAGTTATGAAAGGAATTATCTGTAGTGACCCCTTATTATGTAATTCACCTCAAACTTGCATTTTTCCCACTTTCTTCATTACAGTTGGTCATGAGTTTTGTTTTGTTTTGTCTGAGTGCCTTTTGTTCTATTTTGTGTTATTCACAGTAAAATTTATCACATCACAAGATGTATTCAGTGAGAGAAATGACGGTTATGCACTACATTTATGGCTTAGCAGATGGGAATACGGTAGCAGCACGTCAAATTTATGCAGAAAGGTTTCTCGATAACCAGTTTCTGAACGGATGGATTGATCGATGGGGATCCATTGTATGGTCTGCCCGAACGTCACATTTAAATCCAGTGGATTTTTACCTTTGGGGACCTTTAAAATCCTTCGTGTATTCAACACCCGTACCTAATATCGATATTCTGAGGGAGCGTATCCAAAATGGATTTGATCCAATCCGTAACACCCCAGGACATTTGCACAGAGTAGGCAAGGCATGAAACGTAGGCACAGGGCATGCATCGAAGCAGGAGGAGATCACTTTGAGCAATTTTTGTAAATGTGTGTTGTTAAATGTATCACATGTACCATTACCAATAAACCTATGTTCATATGAACTTTTTGTTATGGTTTGGTGTCAGGAATACGCCCCCACATTTATGGACACACATATAGGTACAACCTGTATAAAAATGAAAACCTATGCATATATGAGTATTATACAGTATAGCGCCTAGAGAATGTGTGCGAAATTTGAGAACACAAGCTTTAACCAATTCTGAAAAGAGGGACATATTTGAAAAAAAATATTAAGTAAAAATTAAATTTAATGTGGCTTATCTAACATTCAAGTGAACATGCCAACTGTTATAGAGAGAATTTCAAGATCTAAAAGTCATCGTAAGAAAAAAAAGCTATATACACACTTTCACCCACAGAAAACGCGGAATTTCTGAAGGTAAAAATTGATCAAGTGATTTTTGGTAAACCCCATTATCCAGTTCTTTCTTATTCCAATAAAATCGGTTTTAGACGTCATCAAACAGAAACGAACCAACCTTACGCGCAATGAAGCCTCGGATATTGGGTTCAAAGACAGTACAGTAACTACTAAACATCAAATCGATTAAATGATAAAGTTATTTATTGAATACAAATCCTGCGGTCGCATTACATAATGGATCCCAAGACTCCCCACAAGAAGAGATTTTAGGCCTATTCCTGAATATTGTTTCCAACTGACTCTCTTTAAAACGCGGAAAAAACGAACATGCAATAGATGGAAAGAAATATATATATATATTTTTTATTGAAGACAGCCATTGCGGTTGTATTACATAATGGATCATAAGATTCCTCACGAGAAGAGATTTTAGGCCTATTCCTGAATATTGTTGCCAACTGATTCCCTTTTCAAACGCGGAAAAAAACCAACATGCAATAGATGAAGAGAAAAAAAAATTATTGAAGACAGTCTTTGCGGTTGTATTATACAGTAGATCCTAACACTCCTCACGAGAAGAGATTTTAGGCCTATTCCTTAATATTGTTTCCATTGATTTTCTTTTCAAACGGAAAGAAAAACAATATGCAATAGATGAAATGAAACACATCTTATTTATTGAAGACAGCCCTTGCAGTTGTATTACATAATGTATCCAAAGATTCCTCACGAGAGTATATTTTATTATAAATATTGTTTCAAATTATTCTTTTCCCAAACGCGGGAAAAAACCAATATGCAATAGATGAAATGAAACAGATTTTTTATTGTGGTTGTATTAAAAAATAGATCCCAAGATTCTTCACGAGAAGAGATTTGTGGCCTATTCCTGTATTGTTGTTTCCAACTGATTCTCTTTTCAAACGCGAAAAAAACCAACATGCAATAGAGGAAATGAAAAAGATATATATTTTTTATTGAAGACAGTCCTTGCGGTTGTATTACATAATGGATCACAAAATTCCTTACGGGAAGATATTTTAGGCCTATTCCTAAATATTATTTCAAATGATTCTGTCTTCAAACGCGGAAAAAAACAACATTCAATAGATGAAATGAGAAATATCTTAGTTATTGAAGACAGCCCTTGCGGGTGTATTACATAATAGATTCCTAGATTCTTCACGAGAAGAGATTTTTGGCCTATTTCAGAATATTGTTTCGAACTGATTCTCTTTTCAAACGCGGAAAAAACGTGTAATAGATGAAATGAAAAAGATCTTATTTATTGAAGACAAGCCTTTGCTGTTGTATTACATAATAAATCACGAGATTCCTCATGAGAAGAGAATTTTGGCCCATTCCTGAATATTGTTTCAAACTGATTCCCTTTTCAAACCGGAAAAAATAGCGGAGATACAATATATGAAATGAAAAGCTCTTATTCATTTAAACCACCTTCTCCTGATTCCAAGATTCCTCACGAGAAGAAATTTTAAAATTAATTCAAGCCGTGCTTCAGTTAACTCTTGTGTCAATGAATCCTGTAAAACAACATTCATCGCAAGTTCTTTAATTTTAGACATCTTACTTGTTTTGTGTCTTTAAAGAAGATACATTTCCCGCACAGCCGGCCTGAAGTCTCCCGTAAATATACCTACTTTTCATTCCACAGCTTTC
Organism: Periplaneta americana; assembly: GCF_040183065.1. Classification (NCBI taxonomy): domain Eukaryota; kingdom Metazoa; phylum Arthropoda; class Insecta; order Blattodea; family Blattidae; genus Periplaneta; species Periplaneta americana. The sequence goes on along the minus strand of NC_091121.1, from coordinate 54,563,762 downwards.
ACAAGCCATCAGAATCTTTCCTCGCGGCCATCAGTCTTCAGCGCCTGGTCGTCCTCCATCATCATAAGCCACTTCACTCTCTGCCATTAACCTTCCATCCCCTTGACGCTCTTCATCTGTTCCTCTGTGTACATGTCTTTCTTTTCGGTCCTCTCATCATCTCCTCCAAGTGTGTATCTAGCTTCCTCATCTCAGGCTACCATTAATCATAGTTCCCGTGATACGTTCAAAATCGCGCAATATCAGGTCACGTACGCTGTTTATAACGGCTGAATTTCAAGAGACCTGACTTCTATGCTGGCTTGTTTCCTCTGTTCTAGTAGCAAGAATTTTATGTGAGGTTCATTCGTTCAAATGAAGGAGAGAATGATAGAATTTTGATGGCGAATACAGTTTTAGTATACATGCCTACATCATTCCCTGTGTAGTGGTTATCATGTTTATCACTGGATTAGAGGTTCAGTGGGTTAAAACCCAGTCTAGAGCGATGGAATTTGAAAGTTAGGGCAAAGTCGTCTAATTTCGTGACACGGCTAATTTCGTGATATTGTGTTTTTAAATTTATCACGACAAATGTAACTTTGATGATATAGTAGGCCTAAAATGGTAGAAAATGTACTATAACATAGATTTTGTTCACTGTGCTCTTGCAGTGATGTGAGCAGAGTTTTTGGGATCTACTTTGGATAGTTGTGAGATCTATAGCTTTCAAAATATGAGTGAATATATCATCCGATTTCCTTTGTTAAAAGAAGAATTTCTTGCTATTTTTTGTGGTCCAAATTGTTTTCAATGGTAAGTACTGACATTATACACTTCTTGGTGAAAAATATATGCTTATCAATATACTGGTTATGTAACAGAGCCTTGGGTGGTTATTTTCTAAGCGTCTTTTTCCATTCCACAAGGTCATTCTTTCTCTTTAATTTTTTTCTGTACTTTAACAACACTCTCTAGTGAAAAAATATCAAATGTAGGCTACAAAACGTAAAATATTGTGTGTGTATTCATAGCTCTCTCGCTAGCTATCTTTTAAATAAATAAATAAATAAATAAATAAATAAATAAATAAATAAATAAATAAATAAATAAATAAATAAATAAATAAATAAATAAGTAAATGAATGAATGAATGAAGGAAGGAAGGATTGTGAATGAATGAATGAATGAATGAATAAATAAATAATTAAATAAATATTTTTATCGAAATAGCGATTTTCATTATTATAACACTCGTTTTAAGGAAAATTTTAATATTCCAGCACATCGATTGACAAGTTTCAATAAAACGCATATGATCTATGGCTTAAAAATATATAATGGTTTGCCTCGTGAAATTAAAAATAAGAATGATTTAAGATATTTTAAAAAAAGTATCGAAAGAATTGTAATAAACCTTTGTCCCTACAATTTAGATGAAATATATGTGAGTTTACATTGGTCCTAATTTAATGTATTTTTTTATCTATTTCAATTATTTTTTTCTGTTTTAATTGTTTTCTGCCTCTCTCTCACTCTCTCTCTGACAAGTCCTATGGTTTTAACTCTTTTATGGACAAATAAAAATGAAAATAAATAAATAAATAAATAAATAAATAAATAAATAAATAAATAAATAAATAAATAAATAAATAAATAAATAAATAAATAAATAAATAAATAAATAAATAAATATTGTGCATATCGAGAATGTTGCAGATGGCAGAAAATAAAACGTGGAAAGAAATAGAATATAAATTATATGAAAGAGACAATACTGACTGTGTCTTAAACAAATTAAAACTGCGCAGAAAAAGCGGGTCTTTTTCTTGTCAAGTTCGGCGAGAACCAGAAGGGATCAAAGCAGTAGTCAAGGAGAATTACATTTTCAGCCTCCCAAGTCAGCAAAAGGACACAGATAACGAAACAGCATCATCTTCAGGAGCCAAATAACGAAAATCTGTGCTAAAAGAAAAGCCGAATGATAAGCCTAATGATTTGTTGCGATATTGCTCAGGAAATTTAGAGGACGACAAGGATGGTGGAATATGAATTCAGTACGTCAGTTGTGATCAGTGGTTTCTAGAAACATGTCAAAGCTCTTTGAAAATAGCGAAAGAACTTTAATTGTTTGGGTTGTAGGTATGAATCTGACTAAGGAATTTAAAATTTGACTGAATATACTTAAATATTTTCAATTTAAGAATTATCACGAAAATACCCTCGTACTCGTACTATCACGATATTATAGCAACCCTTTTAAAGGCTTAAATTTGTCTGTACATTTGTATTGCTTGCTTGTAACTATTGTAGAAATTTATTTGAGGTAAAAATGCTGATATGTAACATCCTGAATCCTAATAATGAACGTACATTAAAACACTCATGTCTTTGGAAAACTGAACCTTATTCTTGCAGCCACTACGTAACTAGTCTAATGTGCACACAAGTATTTCGTGAAAACAGAGCTCTGCGTACGATGCAGCGTAGCCTATAACTAATACCTTTTCAGTCCTACTTATGATTCTAGGGCTCAGTTTACCTATATGGACGTAAGCAAACAAATATTTGGGACTCCGATTACCTAGCCTCATATTATGTACAGTTGTCAAAAAAAAAAAAAAGTGGCCGCACTCGTGAACAACGAATATTTTCTAAGTCCACTTCGGGTCAAGGCGATGTTACACGATGCATGTGCTTGTAGAAGCAGTTCCGCAACTATGTAAGTACTCCGTATCTGCGTCTCGTAGACCAGCGGCAGAGTCCTTGATTAAAGATTCGAAAGTTGTGTGTTCGAGCCTTCTTCATATTTTCATTTTATTTTTAATCGATCTTTAGCGATATAAATAATATTCAAATTATCATTTATATTCTGTTGTCCTTTATCAATATCAAGTTATTTATATTTTGTTATCGTTCTTTTAGCGATATAAATAATATTCAAGTTACATTTTTTTGTATTCTGTTATCGTTCTTTAGAGATATAAGTAATATTCAAGTCATCATTTGTATTCTGTTATAATTCTTTAACGATATGAATAATATTCACTTTTTTATATTTTGTTATCCTTCTTTAACGGTATAAATAATATTCAAGTTATCATTTATATTCTGTTTTCGTTCTTTAGCGCTTCAGTATTATAGTTATTTATATTCTGTTATTGTTCTTTCGCGATATAAATAATCTGTATTTTATATAATTATTATAATACAAATAACCATTTTTGTTTGTAAAGTAGGTTATTTTATTTAAATAATTAAATATATATTATATATCTTACATTAATTAAAAAACCGGTATTTATTATTTATACTTTGTGATACTGTATAAATAATATTCAAGTTATTTATATGGTTATCGTTCTTTAGCGACATAAACAACAATAGTGTTATTTTATATTCAGTTATCGTTCTTTAGCGAAACGAATAACATAAACTTAGTATTAGGTTTGGAACAATACAGTTGCATAATACTGATGTTAGTTTTTTCTTTTTATATTATTACATTATACTATCTTGAACCACAATAAAATGAAAAGAAGCTACGAGGAATTGAACCTGAGACGTTGACATCTAAATTCCGACGTTCTTCCGCTGAGCTACGAGACCACAAGTGTGGAAACATATGCGGAAAAATTGGCCCAATATTCCTCCAAGATTATCTGATGATTTGTAGAAGCTAGCCCAGGATGCGGGGGGCAAAGGCTAATTGGGATTTCCCGGTCTCTGATCGAGTCAAACATCTTGATAGAATTTCGGTGAAGTCTGGAGGGCCTAATTAGTCAAATCTACTCTTCTAATCTCCACGCCTGGGCCCCCTGGCATCTAATAAAATGCGAAAGAGACAGTGGTGTGCGGAAAGCAGCGGGAAGTTACCGCATTTATCCTTCCCAAGAAACACTGCAAGCATCAGCAAAGGAAGATTTCAATAGAAAAAGGAGCATCTTCTGCGGACCTCTGGAAAAAGAACTAAGGAAGAGACTAGTGAAGTGCTTTGTGTGGAGTGTGGCATTTTATGGGGAAGAAACATGGAGATTACGACGAAATGAATAGAAGCATTTGAAATGTGGATCTGGAGAAGAACGGAGCGTGTGAAGTGGACAGACAGAATAAGAAATGAAGTTGTGTTGGAAAAAATGGGTGAAGAAAGAATGATGCTGAAACTGATTAGAAAGAGAAAAGGAATTGGTTCGGTCACTGGTTGAGAAGAATAATAGATGATATTAGGATATGTGGATCACATGCGGAGACTAAGAGGTAGGCAGAAAATAGGAAAAATTGGAGAAAGCTGGGTTTGCAATGAAAGACCTGCCCATGGGAGAACACTTATGTATGTATGTTCAGAATGCCTGGAATATCGTGTCTAAGAACAGTCGCTATTTGTAAAGACTAATCGATTCCATGCCCACTCGACTGCAAAATGATCGAGATAAGGGGAAGAACGACTAAATAATGAATCGTGGCTTTTTGTTTTGTTTTTCGAACGCTTAATTGTTTGAATGTTGTAAGGCAGACGCCAGTAAGTTTGTTTTGTTTATGCCACGAAAGATATTTTTGTTGAGAATAAAATCTTTCTTCTTTCCATTTGCAGCCACAATGGCATAATGATAAACTTATGGCATAATACATTAATGAGCCTGATGTTAATTACTAAAATAATCGTAAAAGAGAAAGGAGCAATTATGCATATTTTGTCTCTCTCTCTCTCTCTTAAAAATAAAACAAAAAGGACATAAAAAGAACTAGGTTATATTCGAACGCAGGACCTCACGAATACCAGGCCGAAACGCTACCATTACACCAACAAGTAACACACGGAATACTCTAATTATAACTGTAGATATCAGGCAAAGTGGCCAAACAACATGTAACATCGCCTGTCTCCGAATTGTAGCGAAGATACCCGAAGGGAACTTTGTTTCTGGAGAGCGGCCACTTTTTCTTTTGACAACTGTACATAGGTTATTCTTATTTGAAGGATTTATCAATGACACGTGTTCTACAAATAAGTATCACGAGAAATGAGATTACATTTTAATCGTATATTACGTTCTTATAAACTTGTTCCTTTTTGAAAAGATCAGAAAAATGCTTGACATGAAGAAAAAGATTTAAAGAATACAGTCATTTACTAGTAATCCATACATTTACAAGTCTTTATTTCTTTATTCTTTATACACTGACGTAGATCGGAGGTAAGCACTATTTAACAGAACGATCATTAAATGAATCGTATCATTACTATATAGGTACATTTAATATTAAATAATATTACGAATTACTGTATACAGTTTTGTTTAATACGAGACGTTTTCATTGCACAAGGAGGCTTCTTATTCTCGTAATCAAATAGATGTAGCGCCACAAGCAGATCGAATACGAGTGACATCCGAGAAGACTGGCTCAACTTTCTGTTTTTATGAAGTCGACGTACTTGATAGGCGGACGTGCTGCTGCCAGCAGAGATATGAGCTGCATACAAAGAAAAAGCCCCGTCCATCTTTCACGAGATGCGCGTCTTTCACGAACACTGACGCAAAAATTTCTGACCGCAGTGCTTCAGCTGTTAGAACTCAGTTGAGAATGTGTCAGCATCTTCTGTTCATTTTATCCTCTCAGAACTGCGACACTCGAGTAGAATTAAGTAATTTATTTCTAGCATTTTCAGTTCCCGAATATTTTTTCTGTTTATTTTAGAAGTGGTATACAGTATGTAACAATCTTGTTCGTACAGTAATATTGTTATTACAAATATATAATTTTGTTAACGAAAATATAATTTATTTTAATGGGTTAAATTAAAGTATTAAAAAATATATCTTATTTTCAGGATATAAAATAAGCTTCATCAAAATTTTCAAATCAGTGTAAATAAACATACAAAATCAAAAAAATGTGCACATTTTATGCAACTTTTCTCTTCGTACATCTAATCATTTTGTACTTTTCAAAGTCTTAATTAGCAACTATTACACAAAATGAATATCTTGTAACATATTCTTTGGCTTTAATAATCTCCTTACATCTTTTCATTGCAGAGACAAGTTTCTTGCAAATCTTTGGGATGATATTCTGCCATTCTTCTGTCACTATTCTTTTGAGCTCCGGAATGGATGTTACCTTGCTATTTCGTACCTTCCTTTTCAAAATTGGCCACAATTGTTGGATAGAATTTAAATCCTCTGATTGAAGTGGCATTTTGAGTTGATTGGGAACGTTCCAAATGAGCCAGGTCTTGACGATTTCGGCGGTGTGTTTAGGGTCATTATCATGTCGAAATATATAATTACCATGGAAGCCGATTTTTTAGCGCTTTCTTTCAAATTTGTTATAAGAATACTCTTATACATCATTTTATCCATAATTCCATCAATGAAGTTTATGTTTCCGACTGCAGAAAAAGACATACAAGCCCATAATATCATTATGGAACCACCTCCGTGTTTTACATTAGGAATAGTACTTTCTTTCCTGAAGGCAGAGATTGTCTTCCTCCACACTCTGTTGCAACCATCTGAGCCGAAAAGATTTATCTTTGTCTCGTCGGACCATAATACACGATCCCAATAGTCCTCCTCTTTAGAAACGCGTTCGTTTTCAAATAGAAGACTTTTTATTCTATTTGACTCACTAATAAAACGTTTCTTACGTGGAAGCCTGCCATGATATCCGTGGTTTCACAATACACGACGAATGGTCTGATTAGATATTTCTTTTCCTATAGTGTCTTCTATTTGTGAACGCAATTTTTCAACACTTAACCTGGGGTAACGATGAATTTGTTGTACAATGTATCTTTCGTCCCTTTCATTTAATTTTCTCTCTTTTGGTTTTCGCCTAAAATCTTCCAAGACCCTTCATAATTAAATTTCTTTACAATATGCTGAACTGTTGAATGTGTATGTCCAACAATTTTACTTATTTCCCTTAAAGACTTGCCTTTAAGGACAAGTTGAACAATATCTTTCTTCAGATCTTCTGAAAGTTGCTTTCGCTTCGCCATCTCTTACAGTATTATCATGCCTACAAGGTAAAAATGTAAACAAGGGAAGCCACCACTCAGCAATAGCAAGCACGAACAGGTCAGCGTATTTTGAAACGGTGAGATAGGGCAAGACTTGTAAGTGTACGCACAGAAAAGTTGTATATCGAACACAACGAATAATGAAGATTTCTTTTTAAAATAACAACAAATGTTTTAAAGATACATTATAATTCAATCTAATAGCGAATATTATGAATAAACTGCACACAATTATATACGTGAAGAAGAAAACAAAATTTGTTATCATATTTGACAGTTAAAACGTACATTATCACAAAAATAAGGGCTGTACGAAAAAGACTGTTATATACTGTATATACAGGGTATAAGGGGTATAAGTGCCATTATTTTAACTAATGATTATTCATGTCATAAGGAAGAAAAATGTCCTTACAATTTTTTCTAATTGCAATATTTAACTACAGTCGCGACGCTGTTATTCCCGGCGTAACTCCTCCTCTTTGCTTAGTCTTAGGAAGTCAAGGCTCTATAAAGTCTAGGTAGGTAGTATCGTTCGCCATTTTTGTTCTTTCGTTGCCGAGATACCAGACGAGGGATCTATATGCCACACCGTTAAACATTATCATTTCGTAGCTCCTATGATAATAAATCAAACGCACTGTAATTCAACAAATAATTGAGCGGCAAATAACGTCCCCGTGTGCTTTCTGCGAACTCCAACGAAAGAGCCAAAATGGCGGGCGATTATATTAAGTATTTATCCAGCCTTAGGAAATGCATGACGTCTTCATCAGTGAATCAGAAGACGCACACGTTTAAATGTAGTCGACCTGCAACGTAATTGGCTGCCGGGACTATAATTACTAAAGTTTACAATAATTGGCGTTTTGCAACGTTGCTGGATGCGTTAGAAGTACACAGTACAGCTGAAATGGGAAGGAGGGCGTTTATAAATACATAGTACGGCTGAAGTGGGGAGGAGGAGGTTTAAAGGTACACAGTACAGCTCAGGCGGGTAAGAGGGGGTTTAGAAGTACACAGTACAGCTCAAGCGGGGAGAAGGGAGTTTAGAAGTACACAGTACAGCTCAAGCGGGGAGGAGGGAGTTTAGAAGTACACAGTACAGCTGCAGCTGGGAGGAGAGAGTTTAGAAGTACACAGTACAGCTGCAGCGGGGAGGAGGGGGTTTAGAAGTACACAGTACAGGTCAAGCGGAGAGGAGCGGGTTTAGAAGTTCACAGTACAGCTGCAGCGGGGAGGAGGGGGTTTAGAAGTAGCCTACACAGTAAAGCTCTAGCGGGGAAGAGGAGGTTTAGAAGTAGCCTACACAGTAAAGCTCTAGCGGGGAGGAGGGGGTTTAGAAGTACACAGTACAGCTCAAGCGGGGAGGAGGGAGTTTAGAAGTTCACAGTACAGCTGAAGCGGGGAGGAGGGGGTTTAGAAGTAGCCTACACAGCAAAGCTCTAGCGGAGAGGAGGGGGTTTAGAAGTACACAGTACAGGTCAAGCGGAGAGGAGCGGGTTTCGAAGTTCACAGTACAGCTGCAGCGGGGAGGAGGGGGTTTAGAAGTAGCCTACACAGTAAAGCTCTAGCGGGGAGGAGGGGGTTTAGAAGTACACAGTACAGCTCAAGCGGGGAGGAGGGGGTTTAGAAGTACACAGTACAGCTGTAGCGGGGAGGAGGGGGTTTAGAAGTAGCCTACACAGTAAAGCTCTAGCGGGGAGGAGGGGGTTTAGAAGTAGCCTACACAGTAAAGCTCTAGCGGGGAGGAGGGGGTTTAGAAGTAGCCTATACAGTAAAGCTCTAGCGGGGAGGAGGGGGTTTAGAAGTAGCCTACACAGTAAAGCTCTAGCGGGGAGGAGGGGGTTTAGAAGTAGCCTATACAGTAAAGCTCTAGCGGGGAGGAGGGGGTTTAGAAGTAGCCTATACAGTAAAGCTCTAGCGGGGAGGAGGGGGTTTAGAAGTAGCCTATACAGCAAAGCTCTAGCGGGGAGGAGGGAGTTTAGAAGTACGCAGTACAGCTCAAGGTGGTGCAGAGATACCGGTACAAAACAGATGCTCTGTTCTAATGCAGGAGCGAACATGACAATACCGTTGTTTATATAAACGAGCAACAAATACAAACTTTCAATCTCATTAATAGAATATTATGGTAAATTTATATCTTATGTAACAATATTGCTCCATTTTTTAATTGTACGTCTAAAGACTAAACAATAATGGTTTCCTGCACAAAATCACACAAACTTATTTTTTCTAATGCAACATTTTAATCTCTCCCATTTCTGTAAAGCAGTATAATTTTAAATAAATTTCTGGTTGTGTGATTTTCGAAAGTGGGTAAGAGACTTAATGGGTTCTATTCATAGACATTTCGCTAGCCCGCACTACGAGCGTGCTAAACTAGCCTGGTCTATCGACTGGTTACTTGTACAGGATTCATATCATGTCTTATCGGGAACACTGATTTATGAATACGAAAATCGTTGGTTCGCAGATCATCCACCGGAAGCCCGCGCTAAGAATGGTTATGAATACGGCCCCTAGTTTCTAATAATCGTTGAGAAACTGCTACAAAAGTTTGCCGACTAGGTAACTTTCTTTGAGGAAAACGTTGACGGTACAGAACATCTTTCTTGCCTCACTTGAATTACGACGAATTTCTTCATAAATTAATAACATATGATATTCCTAAACTGTGAACGACATTGTAAGTTGTTTATCGAATACTCTGTACTGAACTGCCATCCGCTCGGCAGTAGAGGTATGGACTATGGACAGAGAGCTCGAACTCAGCTGACTCGTACTTATGTCTGTGCAGAGTACTGCCTGCTGAACGTTGCCAAGTCTCTCACGCCAGAATATTAACAAATTTAAGCAAGAATTTTTATTTAATTTCACGAAAACGTAATAGAACACACAAATATTTATTTAAACTAATATTAACTCTTTGCTAGATATACCTACTGATGTAACTGTTTTCGTAATATTAGTAACAATATAAGCAGTATAACGCAAATAAAATAACAAAATAAATATTTTTTTTGGGAAAACTATCAAGTTTTAACCCCATATTCTATGGAAATTTTTTGATCCTGTAGACCGTCCCCGACGACTGTGAAAAGGACGGCACTTATGTCCCTTACACCCTGTATACATACATACTGGGTATATGTAAGCTTATATATGAGCATAGGGAGTAGTATCCTGCACATGTACAGAGAAGAAATATGTCATCTTGAGTAGCGTTACTTTAAGATTAAGATAGCTATAAGACCCTATCAATTGTTTTATAGCCAGGACGCCATATGTCCCGTTTTCACCGCAACAGTACAGTTTTTTAAGTTGTACCGCCGATCTATGGGTTTCCTATTTTGTTTCGTCTTCCAAACGTTCCAATTAACGAATTAAACATTTACAACATTCTGATGGTATATGGCAATGTAAAATTTGTTGGACTTGTCCGTATGTAAACTCATTGGGAAGAGCGAAGAAATTAGTTCTTCTTTACTGCTAATGTTCATCCATTCCATTCTTATTTCTCTTCTTTCCGCCTGCCAACTCTCCAATCCCATCTACGCATACGCAATTTGTAAAATATCGATACTTTGCTATCTTTTCTGGTAGCTGTGTCATTATCTGATTCTGCGTTGGTCAGCGTGAGTTGCAATTATACCCATTTGCAAGCGAACTGGTGATTGTTAATGTTAATGAGTTATTTTTATTTTTTTTTTTTGAAACCACTGGCCCAATTTTTGAGCGTTGGGTGACTATCTACACAAAAATTAACAATCAAAATATTCCTTTTAATCTCCTGTAGAGGATTCCATTTTAAGAAAATAGGGTTGAACATATGGAGGCTGTTCCATCAACTATTTATAAGTATTTTTCATGAGAACTGGGAATTAATTAATTTCATTTAATTCATAGATCATAATTTCATTGAGAACTAGATCGATTTCGTGCACTAAAATTATGTTACACCTCTAAAATTACCATATATTTAATTTACGAATAACGGGGTAACAGCTAAATTGATGGAATAGTCTTCCGCTCTCTTGCAGAAGATCTCCGCTGAAAAATTTAGGGGTAGTGCAGTTGAGGCTAAGATTTCACACTGTTAAAACACGTTTATTTGAAGAAGTAGACAAAATTTAACAGTCAGCAAAACAAACTTATTAGGTATATATTTTATGTAGTTGTTTGATTATAGTGTGAAGTTAATAACGGAAAAAATGTGCTGTGCATAATCCTAAATTTGTATTACAAGCACCTCTTAACATTTTTAATAACAGAAAATGTGTGCTGCACATAATCTTAATTTTGTATTATAAGCGCTCCGTAACATTTAATAACGGAAAATGTGTGTTCCAAATAATCTTAAATTTGTATTATAAGCGCTTCTTAATATTTTAATAACAAAAAAAGTGTGCTGCCCATAATCTTAATTTTGTATTATAAGCGCTCCGTAACATTTAATAACAGAAAATGTGTGTTCCAAATAATCTTAAATTTGTATTATAAGCGCTTCTTAATATTTTAATAAAAAAAAGTGTGCTGTCCATAATCTTAATTTTGTATTATAAGCGCTCCGTAACATTTAATAACGGAAAATGTGTGTTCCAAATAATCTTAAATTTGTATTATAAGCGCTTCTTAATATTTTAATAACAAAAGAAGTGTGCTGTCCATAATCTTAATTTTGTATTATAAGCGCTCCGTAACATTTAATAACGGAAAATGTGTGTTCCAAATAATCTTAAATTTGTATTATAAGCGCTTCTTAATATTTTAATAACAAAAAAAGTGTGTTGTCCATAATCTTAATTTTGTATTATAAGCGCTCCGTAACATTTAATAACGGAAAATGTGTGTTCCAAATAATCTTAAATTTGTATTATAAGCGCTTCTTAATATTTTAATAACAAAAAAAGTGTGTTGTCCATAATCTTAATTTTGTATTATAAGCGCTCCGTAACATTTAATAACGGAAAACGTGTGCTGCAAATAATCTTAAATTTGTATTATAAGCGCTTCCTAATATTCTAATAACAAAAAAGTGTGCTGTCCATAATCTTAATTTTGTATTATAAGCGCTCCGTAACATTTAATAACGGAAAATGTGTGTTCCAAATAATCTTAAATTTGTATTATAAGCGCTTCTTAATATTTTAATAACAAAAAGTGTGCTGTCCATAATCTTAATTTTGTATTATAAGCGCTCCGTAACATTTAATAACGGAAATGTGTGCTGCAAATAATCTTAAATTTGTATTATAAGCGCTTCTTAACCCAATAAAATAACAATATTATTATTATTATTATTATTATTATTACTAAAATACTTGGGGTGTACTATAAGCAGTGGCATGAGCTGCTGTCAAGAAGTCAAAAGGAGAAAAGCAATGGAAAAAGAAACTTTAAATAGAAAAAAAAAAGAGCTCTGGAGAAAGAACTAAGGAAGAGACTAGTGAAGTGCTGTGTGTGGAGTGTAGCATTGCATGGAGCAGAAATTGGACATTATGACGAAGTGAAGAGAAGCGAATAGGAACATTTGAAATGTGGGTATGGAGAAGATGGAGCGTGTGAAATGGAAAGACAGAGTAAGGAACGAATCTGTGTTGGAAAAAGTGGATGAAGAAAGAATGATGCTGAAACTGACCAGAAAGAGGAAAAGGAATTGACTTGGTCACTGGTTGAGAAGAAAGTGTCTTCTGAAGGATGCACTGAAAGGAATGGTGAACGGGAGAAGAGTTCGGAGCAGAAGAAGATATCCGATGATAGACGATATTAAGATATATGGATCATATGCGGAGACAAAGAGGATGGAAGAAAATAGGAAAGACTGGAAAATGCTGGGTTTGCAGTGAAATACTTGCCCTTGGGCAAAACACTATGAATGTATTATTATTATTATTATTATTATTATTATTATTATTATTATTATTATTATTATTATTATTTGTAATTGCAATAACGTTTTAGGTCCGTAAAACTGTATTTTAATGCATATTTTCGATCATTATGGTGCCTAGTTGAGGTGTCTAAAAGTTGGTTAATGGCCTAAATATCCGAAGTCTAGTTATAAAGTATATAAAATATAATGTATGTTTTTGTAGGCATCATTATGGCATTGATAGGTTTGTTTATCATTTCAACGGTCTCAACGTACCCATCTTGTGCGATAAACTTGCTAGAACGCTGTACGTATTAGGAAGAGAGTGAGATAGAGATACTATACCTCACTCGTTCTACTAAAGGGGGCATCTTGGGCAACAGTGTACTAGCCAAGACCCGTAAGACGAATGTTTTTTTTCTTAAGGTGGACTACTCTATAAAATCAAAAGTTGTACAAGTTGTTTTGTGTTTACCGCTCACTTCATCAGCTGTTGAAAGACTATTTTTCACGATGAACAATGTTTGGACCTCTGAAAAGACTGAGTTAAATGTTCCTACTCTCACATCCATGTTGATAATTGGAACACAATTTAACCCCAAATGTCATGAATTGTACGAGTTATTACGAAAAAACAAACAAGCACTAAAAGATTAGCAGTCCTGAGAAGTACTTCCAGAGTAAAACTAAAAATGAGTGCAGACATCTCTCTAGAATTGTAGACTATGAAATTTTAGTGGAGTTATATGACAAATTGTAATAATGTCTTTTGTTGAGTGAAATATACAGGGTGGGAGTGAAATAATCCTGCAGATTTTCAGAGCGAATAACTCATATTGTATGTAACAAAAAATGTAATGCCATATTGGTGGAAAGTTCATAGTTTCCTCAGAAAAAAAAATCCTAAATGTTTAACACCCTCTTATTCGGTAACTAATGCGAGCAGGATCGTGACTTTGGTCCATATCGACAGAAAATCTAATAAAAAATTATTTATCCCTTTGGCATATTTCAGTATCGTGGAGAGTTTTCGTATAAATTTAATTTAAATAGCACTAATTTATAGACAATGAACGGTGCGATTAGGTTGCAACGTTGTAGCGAGAGAGGAAGGTGGAGTAGTTTACCTTAGCAAACAGGTCTGAGTTCGTTGAACTTTTGTATCTGTATTAGGGGAAGAAAGAAGATTACGTAAGCAGCGATGTTGTCAGATGCTGTAACCTGTAGCTTAATTTTCTAATTAACTGTAAATTTAATCATAAAAAATATTACAGGTATTTTTATTGATTTAAGTGTACCTTATCGTCCATTTAAATCTGCAGGATTATTTCATTTCCACCCTGTATTACAGAAAAAGTCACATCTTGAAGTATGTTGTAATTCATAACTAAAATTTCATTTTTACTATTTTTAATTTCAGAATTTCAATAGGCCTATTGAAAATCAAAATCAGTGTCTTGTTTTTACTGAATCCCGCCAATAAATAAATGTTTGAGAACAGAACATTTTGGACCTTCAGAAATAATGTCACCGTGTTTATAGTAAAGGTTTTAATCTATCATATTTCAGCCAGTTTTATTGACATTTAAGTACTTTCCATTTGCCTCGTGCATCTCTTCAAAATGAAACACTGAGTCAAGATTGTGGCCCCTGAACTTTGCTCTTTGGAGTTTTAACGTATGCATCAGTGTCGTGATATTATTCCAGCTAATGTTTATAACAATATACCTGAGAAATAATAAACATATTAGTATAGTGAAACGAACATCTCTCAATCGTGAACACTTCTCAGTAAGAGACACTTTGAAATTTCTCTGCAGAATTACATATGTTCTTAGGCCGGCAGCATACTGCATCGGACATTCTGTCTCATACAGGACGGTTTTGTCTCGGACAGTCCGATGTGAGATGATTACAAGCATTCTTATGAGGCTGCAGCATACTGCATCGGACATTGTCTCATACAGGACGGTTTTGTCTCGGACAGTCCGATGTGAGGTGATTACAACCATTCATATGAGACTGCAGCACATTGCATCAGACATTCTGTCTCAGACAGGACGATTTTGTCTCGGACAGTCCGATGTGAGGTGATTACAAGCATTCTTATGAGACTGCAGCATACTGCATAGGACGAATGACCGGGAACGAGACGATGTCTGCTGGAACATGCTACCGACCTTATACTAAAATAACTTTTCAATAGCGATCACTCTATAATGAACACGGACAGATATATATATATATATATATATATATATATATATATATATATATTTAAATTGTTTATTAAAACTTCTCCATAGCTGGCACGATATTCTAAAAATATATGGTCAGTCATCTGTTAATTCTGCACGTAAGCAGCTGTGTTCTTTTAGGACTATATTTCTCTAATGAGAATCATAACTTATTATCGCATATTTCTACTCTGATGACAGAAAAAAAATAATACTCGTATAATAATTCATTTCGGAACAGCCTCGTATGGACGTATGCCTACAATATTTTCAATTACTTTTGCAATGAACTTTTAAAAACACTTCTATTATATTGAGTTCGTTCTACTTGGTAGATATAGCTAAGAAGAAAATAACTTTTGATGTCCCTAATAAGTTGACGGAGTTCCTTGTAAATTATCGACTCTGAATTGCTTCCAGTCAGTGACACAGTTTTGCAGATTCATTAACTTGATATTTTTCGAAGTAATAAAAGAGTTCTTAGAATAATTACCTTCTGATGTTTGGACTGACTTCTAGGTCTACTATAAATACAAATTTACATCAGAATGAAAGTGGAAATGATGTAATTACGTTTATATGAGTTTCATAATTACAAAACTCCAAGTATATATAACTTCCTGCTACGTAATAAATGTTTCTGTGACAACAAATTGTAAGAAAATTTAGTAAAAATACTTTCAGACGGATCTCATTATCAGAAATACTTCTATATTCCGCAACACGAACCAAAATTCGAAACCTCTGCTGCTCTTCTGAACCTAAAACGAATCATCTGCTATTAATGTCGCAGAGGAAAAGGTTTTTGTAAAGGCAATCTTCACACAGAGCCCATGCGGTCCATATATTTCAAGAGAACTTACCTCTAAAGTTTCTTTTGATGGAACAGTATCATTGGAAAATGTTCTTTCAAGTGAGATTTTATTAGAATTTTATCTGTACTAAACTCTTTGAAAGGATATCAGCAGCATATGAAACAATCTATATATAAAGGCCTTCAAGAAAGAAAATCTGCCTTTATACCAAGCATTTAACTTCTGTTATATGTAATAAAATGCAAGTCAATATTGTTCAGAAAGGGATATTACGGTCCTCTACAGCAATGACATAAAAACTGAGCATCTGAGGTATCTATAACCCACTTTATAACATGGCACAGAAAACCCACAAGAGAGACCCTGACTTTACCTATAAAATTATGTATGCTGGAAGTATTCCAACCCCGACAACATGCTCCCAGCGGATTTACTGCATATTCAAATAAAATGTAGAGTAGTTGATGAAAGTCGAACGAAATCTTCAATAACGAGATATTAATACGTGCATATTTTTCTATCTCGTAGTCTTATAAAGGCAGCGTTCGACCTAAAATGGCGATAATTTAGTGAAGCTTATGAAATATTGTATAATCTGAACAGATCCAAAAATGCTAAGTACATTTTATGGAAAATGATAATGTTATTCAGTTGATTTTATATATTAGGTTTTTTCAACACAAATGAATTGCAAGTCGACCCACAGCGTTTATGAAATGGAAGACAATAAAATAAAACAATTAATATTGTCTGCGTTACCTTTTTCCATCATAGGTCTTTCTATAGTGCTGTAATTTCCTTCAACCAAACAAAGTATAATATAACAATTATCATGCATTCATTTATTTTCTTTTCCTCTATTGTTCACTATCTAATGTTTTGCAGTCCTTTCAGTTCCATATTCCTTCTACCCCGTCCATCCAATTTTCATTAGGTGTTTTTTTCCTATTCCTTCCTTCTGGTTCCCATCGCATGATTGCCTTTGATATCATTTCATCTTCAATACTTTTAACATGTTCGCACCATCGTAATCTTTTTTTCATTTATAACTTCTACTATATCTTTTTCTACATTCATTATCTGCCTTATTGTTGTATTCCTTATCTTTTCCTTTTTTTTGACCTAGATGATTTCCTCCAGAAGTTCATTTCAGTGACTCTTAATTTTCCTTCGTGTACTCTATTGACTGTCCAAGTTTCCGCTCCATAGAGCATTATAATCTTCACAATTGTTTTATGGACTATTTTCTTTGTGTTAGTCAAAATGTTCCTATTCCGTAATAATGAATTTAGTATTCCAATAGCTCAAGACAAATTATCTCAAATTAACACCATATTCCCAGCAACCCACTTCGATGAAGAATCTTGTAATGATAGTATCGTTCATTGTAATAGATTCCGTTCTTCTATGAATAATGGTGAAAACCGCAGATCGTTGCGTTAATTACGGACACGATTTCAGTTGCGTTTATATCATGTCTTTGAAGCAAATGACGTCACGCTTGCCCAACTTGATTTCATTCTCGTATAAATAACCACGTCTTTATTTCAGCGTCACCTGTATGCGGTATTGCCTCGGGCAGGGTTGTCATACGTACGACTAAAGTCGTACACATACGACTATTTTTTTTAATTGTACGAGGCACGACCGAACTCTATGTCGTACGAAATTGTGTACGATTATTTTACTGAAGGGACAAAATTAATGTATTCTGCAAGTAATAATGTTGGTCTCTACTTGAAATAAAATAAAAGGTTAATTCGTCCCTTTTTAGACAAGTTTTCTTCATTCAGTATGTCGTTGAGTAATATGAAAAAATGTGCTTTAGAGGGACTAAAGATGCTTTAAAAATCGATATGGTGGCTACGCTTGCCATGCAAGTCTTAATTTCTCTCCTTCAGCTCTAGGTTTCATATACCGCGCGATTATGTCAAAATAATACGAGGTCAGAGATCAGCTTAATTTCTTATCCTGTATATTCGACAATGAAAATCTTATCAATAAAATAGTACCGCAGTAGCATTAAGAAGTCTAAACATGTCGGCATTATAGCGGTTTCGGTTGAGTCTACTGTAGGTGAATTAATTTGACATAGGCTCTAATTATCAGCTGACGCATTGATTGATAGCTTATTAAATATCTTCCGTCACGCTGGTCAAAGATCAAGTTCCTGCTCGCTTTCAATATAATAACGTTGTTTCTAAGCAAACATCATCGTGGAAGCTTTACTGAGTTGACAGATATGATGAAGAAATGGTGATTTGTTTAAATGCTAAATGTCATTGTGGATGTAAACTATAATTAGTAATATTCTTGATTGGATGAAAAAATGAATGCTCATTTGTTTGAATGTTGAATGTCATTGTGAATATGAACAATAGTGAGTAAGCTAATATTCTTAATTTGAACTCAAATTATATTAGTGTTGTGGGACTTTATAGATTAATCGATCAATTTCTGTTGTAAGATTAATCGATCAAAATATTTAATATATTGATCGAATCAATTAGAATTAATCGGTTGTAGATAGTTGATATTAATTATTATTTTGTTAATACAAACTCATACTAAAATTTCCGACAATATTTCTCTCTCGGAAATTGTTTACTTAATAGCACAAGACTGCTGTTATTTTCTAACTGTATACCAGGTAAAGTAGGGAAAATCTTTTCACAAACACTTCAGAAAGAGATGGAAATATGAGGATAGTGACCTAATCTACCTCTATTGAAAGTTGAAACACAATGCGAAATCCTTATTATGTTTTATGGTTTTTCAAGAAAACTTCCACCTTGTTGTCAGCTCATCTTCCTATCATATGAAATACATACTTTTCTGGGATTTGTCCCCCTCATCCCTTTTAAAATAGCCATGTCTACACTGTGCAAGTGAGCGTAACTTCTTTTTAAAATCTTGTAATGTGATTACAATAGAGGCCAGTCTTCTGTTTCGACCGCTATAGTTTTGCAGTTGCAGTTTCTGTACTGAGTTTGTATAATATATGAAGGTTGTGTGTTTAGTTAGATAAAGAAACAAATCGGTTTTCTGTGGTTTATGAAAAGTATAAACTCCATTATGTCATACGAGAATTTGAGAGGTATGTCATATGAGAATTTGAGAGGTAAACTCGGTGAAACGTTTGGATTTAAATTGAACTATCGTGGAGAAGTGCTTCACAGATTTTTTTTTTTTTTTTTTTTTTTTCGTGTTTAGTGATGGAGGAAATATTGTTACTAAAAGTAGAGCAGCACTTAATTCGGAGCATGTGAATGCAGTCACATGTTTAACATCATGGATGAAGCAGTATTGACTAGGTGAAATTTCATAGTTTTTGTTATTTATGTTTGTCTCAAAAATTCCCGGAGAAACTGACACAATAAATTATAAGCCTCATAATAAATTTGTTGTAAGTAATTAAAATGGTTGTTTTGTAATATAACTATAAAATATATACAGATATACAACATTAATTTAATACTTATGCTTATCACCGAACACAAGTTAAATTTAACAATAATTATCTATTACAGTATCTATATTAAAACATTTTTTCAACTCGATCAAAAGTCAAATAGTTAACCGATTAAATATTTTGATCGATCAACTGGACTAATATATAATATATAAACCATTTTTTTAGTGTTGTATGAAATACGTTTGTACGTAATACTATTCGAGAAAATACGGTATATGAATAAGTTCCTCAAGCTCATGGCCAGTTAATTCTAATTTAAAATAACGTTTACACAGAAAAATAACTTGATCTAGAGTTAACTATGTAACCATCTTTGCAAACGAATGTATGCCATGAGACCGTCACGGAAAATGTTCAGACATGAATTGTCAGGTAACAGGGGGGGGGGGGGGGAAGCAGAGTCGAAGTACTAGATCAGCCGATTGTGGCATCCTTAGAAGCGGAGAAGTAAAACATCGTGCGAGCGGACGAAATTTATGAAGATAGCTCTGGATATGCATCTATTGAAGTACAAAATATGATGTTTCAATTATTTTTGCGCCTCCACACGTATCAGCCTGCAGAGCACGTATTCCATGGTCTACGTGGTAACCGCTACATCATAGGGGGGGCTTTGTTTCAATCCCACGAATTGAATTTATTTTTGCCATATTTACTTATGACAGGCTGTAATTTATTCACTGTTAGCAGCCCATTATATACATTAACACGAGAAACTCCTACGTTTATTATAAATTAGACAGAATATGCATCTGGTCGTGAACTAAATAAATTAATTTAAAAAACGTCCAACTTTTGCACGTCTCGAAGATCCCTCATTGACAGAGAATTGTAACTAAGATGTTATCTCTAGTAATGGACAGATCAAGATGTCAGCAGTTGTGGAGGTACAGAGATTTGAGCATAATAATAATAATAATAATAATAATAATAATAATAATAATAATAATAATAATAATAATAATAATAATAATCCGTGGCACGAAAGCCTATAAAGGTCGAAGGAAGAATAACCGGCTGCTGGTCTCAAGTCCACATGCCTCAGCAGAGGTGAAACATCACTCAATCATGTGGTTAGCACGATGATCCCCTAACCGTTAGGGGAGAATCGGATAGTATCGGACATCGGGTAATATCGGACAGTGAGTTTCCTTCATCTACCACACGATGATAGTACCTGATTGACACGGTTACGTTTATGTGATGTCGCATAGATAAACGTAACCATGTCATTCAGGTACTACCATATGGTGGTAGATGAAAGAAACGCGCTGTCCGATATTACCCGATGTCCGATACTACCCGACTCTCCCCTATAGCTGGTTTTAGTAACCGGATTTTTCTATCTATTGTAGCTCCCAAATTCACCACGATGTTAGGTGGACACTGGTCCTATATACTGGCCGAAATTCAAAGAGAAAATTCCTTCCTCTTGAGGACATGAACCAGCGCTCAATCCACAGCGCTAGTCTAAGGCATGAGGTTTTATACCACGACAACGCTACGGCGCGGGACAACCTGGATCTACATATATTTTAAAAAATAAACAGATTTAATTCGTGCTCGTTGAGGAAATTTTAACAGAAACTAGGCAATTCGCCTATAATATTTTGCGTAATATTCGCACAACAGAGGGATTAAGACGCAATATAAAAACTAATTAAAGTTGAATAAAGATCTTTCTATGCGAGTCTCTTAAGACGATGTCAAAAATGCCTACTTTGAAGGGAGAATTTCAATTAGTAGCTTCATCAAATTTAACACTTACATTGATATTATTTCCGCGCCACATTTTTATTACTGCTAATTTTATTTTCTAAATGAAAGATGATATGTCATTAATTAATTTCAGCGTGTACAGCAAGATAGACAAGAGTAAACAAACGCTCAACCTTTGCTAGAACACTTAAAAAATATCGTTTTAGTATGGAATTTAATGAAGTTACAATTATGTAGCGTGTGACATATGTTAATTTGTCTAAGGAAAGTATAAAATTAACTAACATAGGCTACAAAGAATTTTTACAACGATATGAAAAGGTTTCAATAGAAAATCTTCAAAAGCACCATAATAATACAGATGTGCAGATTGAAGTTTTTACAGACTAATTCGAGAAAAAATCTAGAATTAAACGTTATAAATAACAGTAAATCAAGTCAATACAAATGACGACCTGATGTATACTAAGTTACAAGAGAAAGAGAAAAATAAAAACTCAGATTTACAAATACAACTCAATAGATCCAGCTTAATGAAGAGAAGCAAATAAGAATGCAAACAGAGCGAATAAAAATAATATTGCTCCACATTATCCCAGAGACCGGCGAGGATTTGTACAACAAATTCCACAATTTGGGACATCTGGCCTAAATCTACGGCTGACCACTAGAATCCAGAATATAAAGCAGAGGTTAAATTAAAAATACAATATGATTGTGGAGAGAATACGGAACAATGATAAATTTAAAAATGAAGTACAATTTGATTTCGGAGAAACATGAGATAAAATACATTGAAGAGTAATGAAATGAAGTGAAAAAAATATTACATAATATTATACAAGTGATTGTGTAAAATTGATAATGAATCTCTCAATACCATTAGACAAATTTTGTTAATGTCCTCATTAGAAAATTTAAGAGAAAGGAGAATGATTTTGGTTAACTTAAATGAAGTTCCCCTAGCGCCAAAAAGAAGTCCTTTCACTTCCCATGTATTAATATTCATTTTGTATCTCTCACTGGAGTGAGGAATACATGGATTTAAGGCAGCTACAAACTTAATGAAGTCGGGGACAGACGAAATGGAAAAAAATTAAATTTACGATAACTAGGCATGTACAAAAAAATAATAAGCTATTAAAATAATATGACAGTACCTCCAACAGAAATTAAAATGAAGAATTCTTCCTCTGTCGGCAAAGTATTTCCCTTCCAACAACTTCCTTAAAATAAATATTTGGCACTATAATAACAATATTGTGTTTTATATATATTATATACTAGCCGTACCCGTGCGCTCCGCTGCACCCGTTAGAAATAAATATAAAGTAATTACATAATTAAAATAGGACATTTGATCCAAGGAACATTCGTGTTTGATATAAGGATAAATCGTTTATTATGTTACTTAATTTAAATTGTATTTGCATAATTAAAATGCGATCATTTTGATCCAGAGACCACTCATTTGGTCATAAAAATTATTTTAGGAAATACAGGAAACGAATGTACAGAATAGCCTATCAAGTTTTCTGTGCATAAGAAGCTATTTTAATCTTACCTGTCCTCGATTCACTCAGAAGTTATTGTAATAACATTATAGCATTATGTCCATCTAGAGAAACTACACTTTCCAATGGTGAATTAATAATTAATTATACAAATCGGTTAATTTAGCTTCTGATATTACTTCATACAAACACAGAAACATTATCTGTAGGCTATCTTTCGTAGCTTTCGATTGTTGCCTGCCAAGGCCCCTTATAGACGAAGTAATTTGTTTTTTAATTCATTACACCGCCTTAGATGGCAGTTATTTTAATTTTAAAACTCATTTATCTCATTAAATATCAGTCCTATCAAAATTTTTCAAGGAATAAAACTTATCGGAAATTATTCTTAAAGAAACGTTTCCTATGTAACATTTTTCATAAAAATCAATAATAAGCGAGATATTTCGATTTATTTAATTCAGGCCCCCTTATAACCCCCCTTTTAAATAATGTATTTTGAATGCCATATAGCCTAAAATCTAAGTTACAACGAGCTTAATTTATATTCCAATTTTCATCGAAATCAGTTCAGCCATTATCGCGTGAAAAGGTAACAAACATCCACACAGACAGACAGACATACAAACAAAAATTTCAAAAAAGCGATTTTCGGCTTCAGAGTGGTTAATTGTATATGTTAGGACCAATTATTTCTGGAAAATCGAAAATTACCAGAAAAATTTCGGCTACAGATTTATTATTAGTATAGATATATTTTTTATGTCAACTATGTGCAAGATGCCATTTCTCCCAATGCACTCTTCGAGATGCCTATCCTATAAAACAGAAAGCAAAGTTAGCAGTGACTGCCACTCACCGATGACGGTGAGGTTGACGACGGAGTTGCGCGTGGGCGAGGCCTGGAAGTCGACGCGGCAGCGGTAAGATCCGGCGTCCATGTCGCGGACGTTCTCCACCGCGAGGTGCGTGCCCACCGGCTGGTCCGTGTCGCTCACACGGAAGAAGGCGCGGCCCCCCAGCGCGTGCTCGTCCGCCCAGTGTGTGGCCTGGTCCAGCGACCGCCCTCTCGCGTCCAGACTGCAACAACAGAACAGAGTGACTTACACACTGCTATTCACAGATGATAAGAATAACGGTGGTATAAACTGTACCTAATAGTAATACTGAGATGGTTGGTGATGGCGGTGTTAATGGTGAGGTCATGATGATGTTCCGATGTAGCAATAGTAATGTTCTTGATGAAAATCATGCCCAAAGGTGATAGTGGTAGTGATGATTAATGATAATGAAAACGGTTGTGGTAATGATAATGAAGGAAATAGTGATTGTGGTAGTGGTAATATTGATATTACTGTGGTGTTAATATTGTTGGCAGAATTGATGGTAACTGTGAAGGTGGTGACGGCGGTGGTGGTGATGATGGTGATTGTAGTACTGATTATGGTGGCGTTTGTGTCTGTGTTAATTGTAATTGTATTGTTGATAATGGTGGTGGTGTTGAAGGCGGTGGTGTTGGTGATTATTGTAGTGTTGATGATGGTGGTAATGTTAATGATGATTGTAGAGGTTATGATGTTGGTGACGGTAATGTTAATGAAGATTGTAATGATCATGATTTTCGTGACGGTTATGATGCTGACGGTGAATGTAGTGTTGATGATGGTATTGTGGCGGTAGTATGAATGATGATTGCAGTGGAGATGGTGTGGTGGCGGTGGTGTTGATGGTGGTAGTTGTGAAGCTGACGGCGATTGTAGTGTTGACGATGGTGTTTATTTTATTGGGTTATTTTACGACGCTGTATCAACAGCTAGGTTATTTAGCGTCTGAATGAAATGAAGGTGATAATGCCGGTGAAGTGAGTCCGGGGTCCAGCACCGAAAGTTACCCAGCATTTGCTCGTATTGAGTTGAGGGAAAACCTCGGAAAAAACCTCAATCAGGTAACTTGCCTCGACCGGGATTCGAACCCGGGCCACCTGGTTTCGCGGCCAGACGCGCTGACCGTTACTCCACAGGTGTGGACACGATGGTGTTGTGGCGGTGGTACGAATGATGATTGTAGTAGTGATGGTGTGGTGGCGGTGGTGTTGATGGTGGCAGTTGTGATGCTGACGGTGATTGTAGTGTTGATGATGGTGGCGATGGTGTTAATGATGATCGCAGTGGAGATGGTGTGGTGGTGGTGTTGATGATGGCGGTTGTGATGCTGACGGTGATTGTAGTGTTGATGATGGTGGTGTTGTTGGTGGCGGTAGTGTTAATGATGATTGTAGTGGTCATGATGTTGGTGGCCGTTGTGATGCAGACGGTGATTGTAGTGTTGATGGTGGTGTTGGTGTTAATGATAATTGTACTGATGATGGTGTAGTGGCGGTTATGATGCTGACGGCGATTGTAGTGTTGATGGTGGTAGTGGTGTTGTTGGCGGTGGTGTTAATGATGATTGCAGTGATGATATGGTGGCGGTGGTGTTGACTGTTGTGATGATGATGGTGATTGTAGTGTTGATGGTGGTGGTATTGTTGGCTGTGGTATGGATGGTGGCAGTTGTGACTTTTATGGTGATTGTAGTGTTATTGATGACGATAAATATAATGGTAGTGGTGATGGTAATGGTGGTTGCAGTGTTGGTGGTGGTTATAATGGTAGTGGTTGTAGTGTTGATGATGGTGGTATTGATGGTGGAGATTGTAATGATAATAGTGGATGTATAGTTGAAGACACGATGGTGATAGTGGTGGTCTTTGTGGCGTTTGTGATGGTTGTATTGGTTGCAGTGTTGGTAGTAGTGGTGATGTTGGCATTTGTAGTGTTCATTATGACGGTGGTGATAGTGGCTGTGGTAACGGCGGTGGTAGTGGTATTTGTGAGCAAGACTATGATAATGAATACATAAGCAGCATTTATGAGTATCTGGCATCGAGTTCATTTTCTACGCATGGTAAGAATAGTAAATGTGTAGAATATTTCACTGTTTATAATAATAATAATAATAATAATAATAATAATAATAATAATAATAATAATAATAATAATTTACCTTTATCAATTTATTTTACTGGAATTGTTTATTCATAATGTGACAATAACGTACACCAGTAGAGCTGCTTGTGAATACCTTTAGCAGGACGCATACAGTAGTCAAAGGATGTAAGATAAACTGTTATCTATAATAATAATAATAATAATAATAATAATAATAATAATAATAATACTAATAATAATGATTTATTTTAACTGGCAGAGTTAAGGCCGTAAGGCTTTCTCTTCCACTCAACCAGCAAAAAGTGTATATACATATGCATGAACTTACAATTTGGTTTAGATGAGAGTTACATGTATAAAAGAGTTATTTACGAATTAAACAACAAAATACTATGAACTATTAATTAAACACTGAAATAAACTGTGTAGCAGAATTAAACTAAAATATATAGAATGTTAATATATTTCAAATTATATTAGATAATAAAAAGAGATTATTATGAGACAATTTTGAAAATACAGCACAATCAGGATGATGTCTAAAGAAAAAAGTAACAGTGTAGTCAGTGATAGTTAAAATCAGTATGATTGGAGTGAAATGTTAATAAGGTTATCTTTTAAGCTGTTCTTAAAGGTGTTTGTTGTCTTGCAGCCCCTAATACTTTGTGACAAGGAATTTCATTGACGCGAGGTGGATATTGTAAAAGATGAGGAATAACAAGATGTTCTATGAAGAGGTATATTTAGCGTGCCACAGATAAGTGATCTGGTATTTACGTCGTGGTTAGAGTATAGATAAGAGAAACGAGACGAAAGTTAATTTGGTGTTGAGGTGTGCAGAATTCGAAAGAGTAAAGACAAAGAGTGTAAAGTTCTGCGTTCTTTAAGTCGGAGCCACGAGAGACTTGCGAAGGACGGTGATATGTGATCATATAGTCGAATGTTGCACACGTATCTGACGCACATATTCTGAGCTCGCTGTAACTTGACTGACAGTTGAGAACTTAAGTCACTTAACAAAACGTCACAATAATCGAAGTGCGGCATTACTAGGGTTTGTACTAGAACTAGGGTTTGTATCTCCTATGCAAAAAAAAATATATGCTAAATGTTTCAACTTTCTATCTAAAATATATAAAAAGAACGGATTCAGCATTTTCTCCATTAAACTACATTGGTAATTTAATTACCATATAATAAGTTATGCACAATAACATGGATAAATAATGTATCAAAATAATTATAGATTTTATACCACTCTTCGTACAAGAAATACAGTTTTCATAAATTATTGCGAAAATAAACTATCGAAAAAGAACAGCGATGGAACACTGAGCAGCTTCTGTGAACCGAAAATAGCCCTCGTTGCCCTTTATTCGCTATATTTGCGGGAGTCGCATGAAAAGAAACCAATCACTAGCAGTATAATATGTTATTGCAATATGCTATTACGCACAATGAAATTGACAATCAATGGTCTGTGATGATATTTCATGGCGCGCTTCGTTATGTATTCAAATCAAATAATGCGTCACACACAATGCACAAAAAATAAAAAGCTGAATTACCGAACAAATATCATCTGTCTCGTCTGACGAACACTTATCAGGTTAAGGGTTTACAATTTTCACTGATTTATATTCCACTGAGAGTTTCGGAAACTGGCTTTTTTATTCTCACAACAGTGCTAACAGCCTACTGTACGTACTACAAAAAAATGAGAGTCGTAGCACAGTATTTTAACTGGTCAATTTTAGTTTTTTTTATAATGGAAAGTGATTTTTACAATAACTATTGTTATAAGTGAATAATAGTAAAGTTGCATTCACCTGCAACTGAACTATGTCGAAATTCTCAACTTCACATGACAAAGAGCGGCAGGGAATAAGAAATCCCTGTGACTGCGTGAAACTTCCATATGGGAATGAGTGTAATAAAATATTAGGATAAATAACTACGTGTATTTTCTGTAAGACTTTAGTGTGTCTAATGCACGGAATGGAATAAGAATGAATGTCAAATGGTTAATAATAATAATAATAATAATAATAATAATAATAATAATAATAATAATAATAATACTATTATTATTATTATTTTATATTTATTGCGTGTGGATATTTTTTGAATACATGGATAAAACATGTCTGTCCATTGCTGTGCATAAAATGTTTATTAAATTTCATAAATCAAACCAAATTATTAAACGAACAAGTAGGGTCTAGGCTATTCAATGGCATAATTTTAATTATATGAAAAAGTTGAAGTTGATAGTATTATTATTATTATTATTATTATTATTATTATTATTACTACTACTACTCAATTAAGAATAAGATTGCAGGAGAATTCAATCACTCGAAAACAATAGGATTTCCCCTTCCCTTCTCAGTTTATAATAAGATATAAAAACATCAAAATTGCATACATACATACATACATACATACATACATACATACATACATACATACATACATGGAAATACGATTACAATATTTTTGTCATTTATAATAAATTACAGGTATGAAAATTCGTAATATTATTATACACAGTATGTAAGATCTCTCATTCCATCCCACACAATTCAACGTATTCCATAATATGTACTGTGATAATCATACCTCACTGCTGATAGATATTCGCCTCACATTTTCGCAATTAATTTGCGTAACGATACACAAAACACTAAGACGCAGCATGATCGAAAACCGTATTTGCTTAATATAAATGTATCATCCTTCAAACACACAACTGCACAACTCCGAAAGAAAGCGATACTGGATTACGGCTGCTATTAGCCCCCACAACGTGAAATATTGAAGGTATTCTATTGGATGAAAATACTGAAACACGTTAAACGCAAAAAGTTGTCTCGGAAAGCAATGACTGCAATTGAATCGGTAATCTCAATATGATTCTTACTCTTTTCTTACTCGTAGTTCTAGCGACAGAACAGTCTGTAGAGGTCTGTAAGGGAGAACTTGCACAAAACTGACCAATCAGAGACACACTGCACCCCTTTCTTCGTCTCACGCGTAGCCTTGTTATTTATGTCCAAGCGTTCTGGCTTTCGACCAGTTGTTCTACGTACTGTAGCCTACAGTATATTCAATTCGCTAAGCTTTAAGCTCATTCGTTATCATCACATACTACTAATTTATTAAAACGAGATTAATACTACCAATATTGCTTTTTCCTATTATTTAACCTCCTCTACTTCACCAACTTGCAATACAATGCTGTGTAGGGGAGATGTCTTTGTACAAATCTTTCTCTCTCTGGCGTGGTGGGCCTCCTTGACTCGAGTGGTCAGCACCATGCAGGATCACTACGTACACGTCACAGGACAAGTAAAAAGGCAATTTAGTGCAGTGGATGACTGATCAGATCTTCATCCTGCCTGGAAGGCGGCCCGGGTTTGAGTTCCGATAAGGCCTAAGATTTTAACGTGAAACATGCGTGAATATCAAATACATGGAATGCTACAAAAATTTCAACATCTCACATCACTTGCTTAGCAATGATAATAAGTTACCTCACACTATTCTGACGTCATTTGCTTATCAACGGATCACCCTTACATTGTTATGATGTTTGCTAGAAGGGTATATTTAGGCCCGTATGTACAATCAACACCAAGCTATTCTTAACTATTTCTTACCTATAGATACCATATGGCAATAATTAACTTTATAGCATTTATATACTTGTGTGTTACATATGAAGGTAAATTTTGCTGGATAACTTTTATTTCAATACATTTTCATCAATATAGAGTTTTGTTTAGCAACATTTGTTTCAAATGTTGCTACTCCCGTAACTTGGTCACTGAATTGGTCCTAATACAGCTATTTGTTTCAACATGGATTGCTTGTAAATTTAATTTGGGTTAGAAAGGGTTAAGACTCTCAAAATCGAGAATAAGTCAAGATAGGTGTCAATTTCTATATGCACAGTCGCTGCTAACGGCTCATTGGATCTAATACTTGAGCGAAGAAAAAGAAGAAGATATCACACGTGGTGAAAACTTTATTTCCAAGAACATATTTAACCTTTAACTGACTTTTGGGATCATACAGACAGGAGTCAATTTTATAAATAATATAGTCCTTATATTTTTGTTTACTTATACTAGTATTACATTTATTTTACTCTATCTACTATACCTTCTAAATAGCACAACATGAGCATTCGGAGAAGCTGTTATCGTTATTCCATCAATATTGTTGTGTATAATTAAAATGAAACATCGACTGAGGTCTGTGTGTTACCAGGACATGAGTTGCATTAGTATTTAGAGAACGACAATTGTTCTGAAACTGTTGGTGGCCATGCATAGTGTGATACAACTGTAAGCAAGTGGTTAGCAGAAGCGGAAAGCAAAAGTAGTGATTATTAGACGACAGGAATGGCTATTTTTAGGTTAATACAGTTGGAAATTTCTCGAAACTGGTATTTATTCGATTCGAATTTTTGCGCACAGTAGTGTAAACAAGGTTCGATTTTTTTCCACTACATAATAAAATTTAAGTTATATATGGAAAATATTTTTATTTTTATTTTAGTAGATTATTTTACGACGCTTTATCAACATCTTTTGTTATTTAGCGTCTGAATGAGATGAAGATGATAATGCCGGTGAAATTGAGTCCGGGGTCCAGCACCGAAAGTTACTCAGCATTTGCTCATATTGGGTTGAGAAAAAAACCCGGAAAAACCTCAACCAGGTAACCTGGTTTCGCGGCCAGACGCGCTATCAGTTACTTCACAGGTGTGGACTATAGGGAAAAAAATCGAACTGTGTGTACGCTGATATGTGTACGAAATGTATTAGAATAAATGCTCGTTCCGAGAAATTCCCGTACCGTGTGAACGTATACAGCTTAAATTTCATTATGCACGGCAAAAAATCGAACCTTGTGTACACTGTTGTCCGCGAGAAATTCATTCCAATAAATGCCAGTTTCGAGAAATTTCTGTACCATGTGAACGGGCTCTTACACGAGAGTGATTATTATTCTCATATTCTAAGCTAGAGGAAGGAAACGAAAAAGTCGATGAAAACAGGACAACAGTGAAAATTCTTTAACAAAGAAAATATACTGCGGTAGGAATAGGTTCAAGTGGTCAAACATTCCTGCAGCAACACATATCAAAACACAAAAACAGGATTCTGCTGAGCCCCTTAAATTGTGAAATATACGAAGAAATAGCTGGTGAATTGATTTTACACAGAAAACATTTTCAGGAATTAGACAAGTAATTTTTAAAAGGGTGATTCTAAATCTTCGTCCAGCCCCATAAAATCATGGTCTAAGCTAAGGCATCGTGTTTAGGACTCGCATTACAGAATGAGTGCTGGTTTGAGTCGTCATCAGGAAGGAATTTTTCATGAGATTTCAGCCTGTGAATGGAGACCGAACATGTGTTGGAAAAATGGACATTTACCAGAAGAATGGAATATTGCATCGATCTGCCCGAGTTTTAAAAAGGGAGATCGAACTAAATGTGATAATTATAGAGGAATCAATCTTTTGAAGTCTGATTATAAGATTTATGCAAAAATTGTAACACAAAGAACTGCTCCAATCTCAGAAACTATACTGCATGATTTACAAAATGGATTTAGAAAAGGGCGTTTCTACAATGACTGTATTTTAACGATAACAAAACTTACGAAGAAACGACGAGAATATGGCCTACCAACTCTAATAGCTTTTATAGACTATGTAAAAGCTTTTGATAAAGTTAAAAGAAATTTGCTATGGGGAAAAAATGATTAAAAACGGTTTTCCTCAACATCTTATAAGGGTAATACAGATTATGTATATAAATATAAAGTTTAAATTGGAGAAATCCACAGAAGAGGATAATTTAGTAGATATTAATTTAGGAGTACGACAGGGGTGTCCATTACCGCCTATCCTATTTAATATATATTAATGGCGCAGTTGCACGATGGCAAACTATGCTCGAACCACATTTTCAAATAAAAGGGAGAAAAATTGATACATTGTTGTTTGCTGACGACCAGATCTTAATTGCAGATTCGGAAGATAATTTACAAAGTGCCATACATGAATTAAATAATATTACAAGAGAATATAATCTTCAAATCTCGTATGAAAAAACGAAAATAATGGCTCTTAGAGGAACAGGTCTGTTAAGAGCAAAAATTTGCATAAATAATAAGCCTGTCCAACAACAAAGTGATTTTAATCATCTTGGTTACATTGTGTCGTATACCCGCAATAGAGATACAGTATGCAAAATAAATTGAACAAATTCCAAACACTATGTGGTACAATAAAAAGAACTTTCAAAAATTGTAAAACTTTAGAAAATAATGGCGAGCCCAACCTTGCTTTATGGGTGTGAAATTTGGGTCTTGACTATCTCACAACAGAAGAGAATAGAGGCTGCTGAGGTGAAATTTTTGAGACAGGTGGCAGGTTATAGACTCATAGATAAAAGAGGAATGAAGATATTAGAAAATAATTGCAAATTCAAAGTCTAAATGAAACAATCATTGAATACAGACAAAGATGGTAAGATCATATACAAAGAATGGATAAAGTTCGTATACTACAAATAATATATAAGTATAAACCTGTAGTAGAAGAAATGTCAGCAGGCCACGGATGGGATGGTCGGATCAGTTTTCTTGAAGACGGAACGAGCCACAAGGCTTATGCCGTGATGATGATGATGATGATGATGATGATGATGATGATGATGATGATGAATGGAACCGGTGCTCACTCAGCATCATCATAAATGTGGGAAGCTACGATAAGTAGCGAAATCCGATTTAGAAAACCAGTCGATACCTCCGTTCTAGCTGGATGATCGTTCACCTCTGATGAGACATGTAGACGTGAGGTCAGCAACCGACTTATCGGCCTTGGCCCTTCATGGGCTGTTTGCACCACGGGTTGGATTATAAAATCTTCATGATTTGATTTTAAAACTTCACTAAAATAAAACACACCCAGGAAGGAAGCTCCTCCAGAGTCAAGTCTCTAAATTCAATGCTGTTACTCTTCGAAGTGTATGATGCAATGTATTTATTTTACAACACTAATTAAAGTAGTTTATGCAGCATTGTGGTTAAAAAAGGTAAGCATAGCTTGAAAAACAGAAAAAATACCAGGGGACATATTGATACCGCGACACCAGTTACGTTAGAATTTTCCACGACGCCTATACTTTGTTCCATAATGTCTGACAGACGATGTACACCATAAACGTTGCCGGCAGAGATGGAGAGTTGGGCGGTCTGAAGCGTTCTACCCCCGCCCAACTTCAAGGCAAGCGTGGAATGAGATTTCTGTCATTGATTTAATAGCTATCATACCGCTCTCCTCCACTGCCGGTAGTGTTTGCGTCGCATGTCAGATATTATGGAACGAATAGTTCAGGGTTAATTCGAATTCTTTCACCATTGCAAAGTTTTGTGTATAAGGAAGTGAAAGTATACGAAACGGAAAGAACACGAAAGAAATGAAAACACAAATGTAGACAAAATTATTGAAAGGTGAAATACAATTAGCAGAACATAATTTAATAGCAATAGAATATGCTGGATAAAGATTGGCTAATTTCATCCAGTAATTATGAACAAAAAGGTTATGACCGGAACTCTGTTATCATGAAGCACGTACACTCATCAAATATTATCAGTCACGCTCCTATAAGACAATAAATCAGGAAAGAGAGAGAGAGCAATTCGTTTAATTTAGAGACCCGCCTCTATGGTCAAACGCTGTAGCGAATCAATGAGAACCAAATGAAATCCAGGACGAAGCTTTTGTTCTAGACCTGGAATATCAAAAGTAATTAAACCGGCTTGTCACGCCTGCAGACGTGATGCAGTGGCGGCCAGTAATATAAAACAGAGACGAGGCAATTATTCAACGCTGGCACACAAAGAGCAGGAGAGTTTTATTCTTACGTTGGCTACTGGATCCCATCGCACCGGTAAGTCACATGAGATATGGCATGTGTACGTGTGAAAGAAATTTATACAAAATTATAAAACATGAGTTCCACTCCGAAAAGTACAGAAGAGTTGTATCCCATAACTTTTACATTTTTGGTAAATAATGCAAGTGTGTCACCATTACAGACAAGGATGTTTAAGAAAACTACGTATAACAAGATAGAAGAGATAGCTGAGAAGGAGAAGAAGGGAGCATTTATAATCCTAATGGGCGACTGGAACGCGGTAATAGGACAAGATGGAAAATATGGATTGAGGAGTCCACACCTGTGGAGTAACGGTCAGCGCGTCTGGCCGCGAAACCAGGTGACCCGGGTTCGAATCCCGGTCGGGGCAAGTTACCTGGTTGAGGTTTTTTTCCGGGGTTTTCCCTCAACCCAATGTGAGCAAATGCTGGGTAACTTTCGGTGTTGGACCCCGAATTCATCTCACCGGTATTATCACCTTCATTTCATTCAGACGCTAAATAACCTAGATGTTGATACAGCGTCGTAAAATAACCCAATAAAAATGAAATGGATTGAGGAGAAGAAATGACAGAGGAGAATCTTTGGCGAATTTCTGTAAAAGAAATGAAATTATTGTTGGAAATACATTATTTCAACAACATAAAAGAAGAAGATGCGCATAGACATACCCAACGGACATAGCAGATATTGTTGTTGTAACGTATGGAACTTGTTTGGAACTTAATCTATTATAAATGGTACCTTATTACATGCAATACTACAATAAACATAAAATTAAACATTAATAGGATGCAAGTCATCAAATTGAAATATAAGCATAACGATTCAAGAGAAAAATTAATTCATTTTGCTCCTGGCGGGCCAGTAAAGAGCTGATAAATTTCCTTGGTTTTGCTGCGCTGCGTCAAGTCCTGTACAGTGAAGGAGGTAGTCCAAGTCCATTACCGATCCAGACTGCTTACAGATGGTGCCTCTTCTATCTCATCTATTTTTATTTTAGCAAGATGTGCAGCTAAGCAGTCATGTCCCATAGGTAGGCTAAAGGTTGCCACTGCTTCCTTCTTCATTTATTCCTCGAAATAATAGTTTTTTCTCTGTACAAACCAATTTTTCTTAATTCGTGTTATTAGGGATGCAGAAGAATTTCCAAAACAATGAGAATATTTGCAACTATACTTAGTTCAGTAATGTCTGACAGATGGCGTAAACATTGCTAGCAGAGAAAGAGAGGAGTATAATTGCTATTTAACAATGGGAGAGGTCTCACATTCCACACTTGTCTTGAAATTGGGCACTAGTAGAACGATTCAGACCGCCCAACTTCAAGATAAGCTTGGAATGAGACCTCTGCCATTGGTTAAATAGCAATTATCCTTCTCTCTTTCTTCTAGCATATTTCTTGAGAGGAGGAAAGTAGTTAACAGCACAAAATGACACCTTCTTGAATGAAACATGCTACAAATTAGCCTACATGCATACATGTAAGACCAGGTAGTGTTAGGGTTGGCCTTTCCTTTTATATAGCAATAATCTGTTCTTGTAAGCTGAGTTTCCTAAATTGTCCAAAATATATGTTTTCACTTCCATTCATTTTTGAATAATTGCACAAACTAACAATTAAAAGGAAATTCACAACCTCGCAGCATTTTTCGCGCACACTACAGCATCACACGTGTTGGAAGAGACTAGTTACTAACACGTAACCGGAACTGTTTTACGGAAATCGGAATGGGAAATAATGTTAGGAAAGCGAGAACACTGCACCCCACCCACGTGGTCTGTGTTGCCACATGTACGTACATTTTACAAGTTCAGTGTCACATGCTTTTGAAAAATGTCAGTTTTTGTAAAATCATACTACCATTATTGTTCAAAGCTGCCGATGGTCGATTAATTGTTTTATGTTAAAAATAATGTAGTTTGGAGTAGTTTCAATTTCAAATACATTTGTATAAAAATTGACAACTTGGCTGTTGCCCTGTCTAGTAGACAATGAATGGAAGTGAATTTCAGGGGCCAAAAAGATCTGTGATAATAAAGTAGAACTACTTCCTCTTTGTATTATATTATAAACCCGACTTTTACTTTCAAATATCCTCGAAAGTTTCAAACCATGAATACTAGCCTATATAAAGTGCAATGAATAATATATTTTGATTTATAAATTTAAAAAAGTTTATATGATGTCTTTCATAGCTTTGCGTTAAAACTGCTTTTATTGTGTCTCCTTCTAGATGTGTTATAGTCTGGTTGAATGCAACATCCTATGATTGCTGCACGACCAGTCGGTTTCTGTCTGCTACACTATTTCCCGTCCATGCGCTGATTCAGAGGAGGATCTCCTCCCTATTCGTTCATTTATTTGCTTTAAAACTCTGATTCTTTCTCTAGTACGCCGTTGTCTATGTGCGTTAACTGCAGTAAAGGAGGAAAGGATTGCCTTTCCTCCACACAAAAAATCTCGCATATTTCTCAAGTTTTGTAGTAGCACATGAGCGCGCGTCGTTTAAAACTCGATCAACCGAGGTTTTCTGATAGCTGTGAACTTAAAAATTATCTAATCTTCCTCGAATTTCAAGGCTCATATTTTATTTTGTACTTACTTTCAAAAGAAGAAAAATGTGAGGAGGACGTTCCTCCCTTCCCTCCTCCGAGGAACCGCCACTGCCTTCTAGCAATGTTTACGTCGCCTGTCAGACATTATGGAATAAAGTATATGTAAGATTTGTGGTGTGGAAACATGTTATCCGTCTTTAATACGGAATTTTGTTGTAAAATGTGAATATATCAATACCGGTGTAAGTAAAAACATTCTGGTAGACTAGTACCCAATATTTGCAAAATAAGTTAAAACAAATTGGGAATTTTACAAGAAACCGAGAAAGGAGTTAAAATCCCGTGCTTAGGACATTCAATTGAGAGAATTTACGAGACAACTATAGATAAGATATCTGTACATGACCTCCATGATCGCCAGAAATACTGCTTATTATCTGATAGTAAAGAGCAGTCGAAATCAAACACAAAAAAATCAGAATTGCACAATTTTTTAATGCTGTCTGCAAGCAATTAATGAATCAGGAACAAAATGAACGTGTAACTTAGACTTATTTCACATCTAACGCTGTCAATGTCAATGACATACATATGGAACACAATAACTGAAATAAAATGAAAATGAAAAATGACATGGTCTTTCTCGAGATTGCTCTATATAATATTTTTGTTGTTGATAATTCAACTGCATGCTACTAAAAATTTGACGTCTGGATATTCTTGTAATGAAATGGAGACTACTAGACTTCATAATTTGACATGAAAAGAAGAAGAACTTAAAAAGTGTTGGGATTAAGTCTTAACGAAGAAGGAAAGGCAATTAATATAATTACGCCCTCTATAATTAACTGGATAAGACTCATTACGATGCCTCCAGGGAGTTGTGGGAATGATCTAATCAGTTGAGCCTTTGAAGTCGAACAGTTGGCACGACTGCTGTAATTGGCAGGCGGGATAATTCTGACAGCCACGGAAAACGGATCTGAGGCCAGCATCATATTGCACGCGAAAGTGTGAAAATATCGGCAGCCATAACTTCATGAACAACTGAATGTACTCTGGCTCTTGGCAGCGGGTGCCTTAGAGACTGCATTGCGCGCGAGACGTTATACATTTAACACTCGCAATACTGAAACTTCCTGAAGAATTTGTATATTCTGGCTATTAAGGGGTTAGGTACGGCTTACAGCAGTAAAATGTTTGGAAATATTCAAAATTTTTTTCCTGCATGACTGTATCTTGTGCAATAATGAAAATTGGTATGTATAAAACACTGTCCTTCTGCTATATGAAAAAATTATTTCCACGATTTAAAAAAATATTTATATATATTTTTTTCAAAATACATAATGGTGGTAGTTCACTGTACAGCAGTGATGTCAAAGCAAGCGCATTTTTCTGACCTTGACGTCGTGCGCGAGCAGCAAGCGCTAAGTATGGAAAGAGGAAAGGTTTTGTATATGAATAAGCAACCTGTTGGATTAAGAAAACAGTGATGCACAAACTTCAAACGGAACGTGAAATTTTATGTCGTTATTTTTATATGGCTTCTTTCTGTTTAATATTATCTATATTGTCTGTAAAACAAAAGTACTAACACTGATTTCTTAATATTGCACTTGTGTTTTAAATCTTAATAACATAATAGAGAGTTACGAAGGAATATTCACTTAAATTCCATAGTAGTATAATATTATACTGTATTAAGTAGATGAAACACATCATTCATAAAGAAAGTGATATTCCAAAGAAAGAGATTGAGTATGACATGATAAATTGGAATTTATATTGATGGTATCTTTAGCC
The DNA here is from genome assembly GCF_040183065.1 of Periplaneta americana. Classification (NCBI taxonomy): domain Eukaryota; kingdom Metazoa; phylum Arthropoda; class Insecta; order Blattodea; family Blattidae; genus Periplaneta; species Periplaneta americana. The sequence continues at coordinate 54,525,797 of NC_091121.1, read as the reverse complement.
TTACAAAAGTATTCAATAAACAAATCAAAACAATATTACAGTACAAAGCAAAGTTACCTAGGTACTGTATCTGTTTTAAGTGTAACTAATATTACATAACAAAACTCTTATCGCATTATGCTTTTAAGGTGATATTTGTGAGCAACTTCCTATCATCAGAATATTAAATTATTTTCTCGAAATCTGCTGAAGCTATAGAGCTGACATTTTTACAACACATGGGCACGTATCTTTTGCTTATGATGTAACAGTAGTTGCTTTGTTAATTCATTTCCTTACAAACAATTTCCATGCGAATATTTTCAAAATTTTCAATACACTATCTTCAGTAATACGTATATACGGTATATTAGATTTACGAAAACATTCTGTAAGGCTACTAAATAAATAGGCCTATACCTGAAAATTTCACTTTTCTATACGAAAAGTTGACAAAATATTTCTTTTGAATAAAAAATCAAACTTGTCAAAAATGAGTATTAAAATTAAAACTTACATTCTTATAATGCACTTATACTTCTCAGGCAAATCTAAAAATTAACATGGACACAGTTTTAATAAATTCTCTTCCCTTTATCTATTGAATCAGTGCTGGCCGTCCCTGAATATAGCTCGACCAAGCGGCATATATCACCTCTTTCGTCTGTCTCTTTCCTTTCCGCTGTAAAGCGCTCAGGCTCTCCTGGGCTTTAAAGCGCGCGCTTGCTGCTGTGGGCATCAATTGACATGCCTGCTGTACAGTGATGAAGCATTTCCCTCATAACTCATAAACCTTTTAACTTTCTCATGTTATCTCTGTTTTACTTTATTGCTGAAACTCATGTTTACAATATCGTGCTCTTTGAACTACATTCCTTAATAAATAATATTTTTTTTTTATTTTGTGTTAGAAGAAAATATTGATATTTGACCATTTTGTAAATGAATTTATTTTTTATCAGACAATCTATAAAAGCTAGAGAAGTGATCTTGCATCATATTCTACATATGCCACGCATAAATAAACATAAAAAATTCCATCACAGAATGTTGGATAGTTTTTGAGTTATGTGGGAAACGCTTCATCACTGCACAGTGAACTGAATTTAAAAAAAAAAATGTATATATATATATATATATATATATTTTAAATTGTAATTTTTTTTATATAGTAGGGACAGTGTTTTACATATACTAATTTTTATTATTGTAGAAGATACAGTAATGGAGGAAAAAAAATGTTGAATATTTCCAATTGAATAGAAATCAACAAATTACAAACAATTAAAAAGTAACTGTGTAACAAACAAATAATATCCCAGTAACATTTAAAAAGGTACAACGGATTTAAGGAAATCCATATGATAGAATATGAAATCTATGCAGGAATAATTTGAGTACTGGGATGGGGATAAATAAATAAAATTTCCTGTACGAGTTAACTATGTCTAATGAACATAACTGAATAAGCTATGAATAACAGTCAATCCCCTAACCGTAGGGGAGAGTAGGGTAGTATCGGTCATCGGGTAATATCGGATAGTGAGTTTCTTTCATCTACCACACGATGACAGTACCTGATTGACATGGTTACGTTTCTGTGATGTCGCATAGAGAAACGTAACCATGTCATTCAGGTACTACCACATGGTGGTAGATGAAAGAAACGCACTGTCCGATATTACCCGATGTCCGATACTAGCCGACTCTCCCCTAATATAATAATAATAATAATAATAATAATAATAATAATAATAATAATAATAATAATAATAATAAAATACTTATGGCTTTTAAGGAACCCGGAGGTTCATTGTTACCCTCACATAAGCCCGCCATCGGTCTCTATCCTGAGCAAGATTAATTCAGTGTCTACAATCACATCACACCTCCCTCAAATTCATTTAATACTATCCTTCCATCTACGTCACGGACTCTCCAAAGGTCTTTTTTCCTCCGTCCTCGTAACTAACACTCTATTATGCATTTCTGGATTCGCCCGTACCTGCTACATCAGTTATTCATAGATTTAAAAAAGGCATATGATTCCGTTAAGAGAGAAGAATTATAAGGTATTCTTATTGGATTTGGTATTACCAAGAAACTAGTTCGATTAATTAAGATGTGTCTCAATTCGTGTAAGCCAGTTTCTATCGGATGCTATTCCAATTTACTGCGGGCTAAAGCAAGAAGACGCACTATCATCTCTACTTTTTAACTTTGCTGTAGAATATGTCATTAGAAAAGTCCAGGATAACAGAGAGGGTTTGAAATTGAACGGGTTGTTGCCTGGGTAGCGTAGTTGGTGTAGCGTTGGTCTTCTATGCTAAAAGTTGTGGGTTCGATCTTGGCCTAGGTCGATGGCATTTAAGTGCGTTTAAATGCGACAGGCTCATGTCAGTAATTTACTGGCATGAAAAAAACTCCTGTGGGACAAAATTCCGGCACACCGGCGACGCTCTATCACACTCCGGTCTTCGCAGACAGCATTTAGTATTTACACTGTATAGTGTTATAGCTGGTTTTAAAGGTGTTAATAATAGAATAACTCCTTGTTTAAAGAAGTGGGACCACAGACTGTACGATTCGCAAGTGAAATCCGTAAACATATTTGTGTCACAGATAAAATTACTCCGTCATAAATCATAAGAAAAACTTGCATGATACATTTTGTAAAAATGCAGGTGAGGATTCTGGGATGCCCCTGTGATCATTAGCGAGTCGGGAACCGTAATATATACATATGAGAGAGATATTTGTCATTCTTATTTCGGAGCTCGGCTTATGCTAACACCCATTGTAATGCTGTGCCAATTACGTGCCATGTGGCCTCCATAAAGAGATTTGCAAGCGATTCGTTTAAATGCTTCTGTTGTGTTCAATGGCAGAGCTTCTGCATATTTAATAACCTTTCATTGCTGAACATTTGTCACGCTTTTCTACTTGAACTGCATTAATTCTCGCATATTGAAAACTAGACCATTTGCAGATGTGTAACTCTTGATTCCTGCCTGACTTTGGTGTTCTTTTTTATATTGAGAAATTAAGATCTCAGGAGTAAACATTGTGTGTGTACACAATGTCTACCCTCTTCACTTACATGATTCGGTTTCCGCATATTGCGGATACATGCCAGGACTGTGACCCATTTTGAAATTACACACCGCTTCAGCGGGCTACGCTGTGCATGATGGGTACCGGTGAAGAGTTATGTCGTGTACGAAGGTAAGTGTATGTGTAAGTGTTCGTGTAAGTGTAGTATTGAGGATTGTGATAAAGATGAGAGTCCACACCTGTGGAATAACGGCCAGCACGTCTGGCCGCGAAACCTGGTGGCCCGGGTTCAAATCCCGGTCTTTTTCGGGGTTTTCCCTTAACCCAATACGAGCAAATGCTGGGTAACTTTCGGTGCTGGACCCCGGACTCATTTCACCGGCATTATCACCTTCATTTCATTCAGACGCTAAATAACCTTAGATGTTGGTACAGCGTTGTAAAATAACCCAATAAAATAAAAAATAAAGATGAGAAAGGGAGAATGAGAAACCCGGTGCCGGCACGTAGCCTACTCCTGGCGAATAGCATCAAGGGGGCCACCAGACTTAACGTCCCCGTCCGACGGATGAATCACCATCAACAGTGACATATGCCTTCACATATTCCTTCTCTTCATATGTACTGTGGAAAGATTTGGGATTTAACTCAGGTATATTGGTACACAATATAGTGATTAGAAGTTGTGCACCGCCATCTCTCCTAGTCCTGAGGTAGAAATTTTGCAGGGAATCGAACCCGGAACGGATAGCCTGGAGGCAGACGCACTACCACAGAGCTAACTCGGCGGACTGGATTAAACAATGTTAACCCTCATAATTTATTGTGACCTATAGTTTTCTGATTGTAAACTATATTATGTCACTTTTTGTTTAATTTTTTAAAGAATTATGTGTGTAGCTAACAGATGATTGGGTTATGCTCCTTTATACATAAAACAGCTCTGCTATTTTTCAAAGTCGCAAACGAGCTGCCTATTGAAGATACTTTTTAAAAATGAATTTTCTGCATTCAAGGGTGTTCCAAGAAGAACGCCGAATTTAATAAGAGGCCTATGAATAAATGCAACAAAAATGGATAACAGAGCGGATAGCAGTGCCGCAAATCCAACAATAACAAGACATTGTTGGTACATTGCGTCATTAATAATAGTAATAATAATAATAATAATAATAATAATAATAATAATAATAATAATAATAATAATAATAATAATGGTTCATTTTAACTGGCAGAGTTAAGGTCATTAGGCCTTCTATTCCACTCAACCATTATGATACAAAATTAGTATATTGCTATAAACAAAACATAATTAATACAATACAATACGCAATTAATATAATACAATGACAATTCTTTTTATCTTCCCAACACACCAATAAAATAATTATGCAATAATAATAATAATAATAATAATAATAATAATAATAATAATAATAATAATAATAATAACAATAATAATAATAATCGTACCTAAATATAATTAAATTATTAAACTCTATCATGATTATAATTATAACTTCAATTTTACTGCGTCCGTAAGTAATCGTTTAGCCTACTCTTGAAAGTAGTTATTGTCTGGCAGCCCCTAATCTTGTGACGTAAAGAATTCCATTCACGGGGGACTGAGACAGTAAAAGGACTATCAGGGCATGATATCATTTATCTATCGTTTAATCTGCAGTGTCCTAAATCGACTCCTAGAGTAATTACTTACAGGGATATCAAAAGAATAGATGATATTGCACTGAAAGAAGACGCTGCGCAACTTCCATGGCACATGATCTGGACATTACGAACTGTAGACGAGAAAGTAGACTTATTCAATACGTTAATACTTCAACTTTATGACAAACATGCACCATTAAAGACCAAACGTACCAGAAAGACCCCAGCCCCTTGGATGACGACTGAAATACGTAGCCTGATGTCCGAACGCGACTTAGCCTATAGGAAATACACCCGCAATAAAAACGACGAATATTTTAACTTATATAAACACCTAAGAAACAGAACGACTCAACTAATAAGAAACGCTAAACTCAAATACTCCTACAAACTTATAGAGCCCAACACAACCCCTTCCGCGTTATGGAAAAATCTGAAGGTCATTGGACTTGGAAGGGCTAGTGAACAAGCAGACATACCCATCCCACTTGACCGATTGAACGAACACTTTGTAAAGAACCCGACCTTAAACAACACAACGAAACAAGACACAGTTTTGCCTGACTCAGCTCCCCCAACTCGAGACAAATTCTATTTTACTGACGTCACTCCTATTGACGTAATGAAAGCCATCCGACGCATCAAGACGAAAGCTCAAGGGCCAGACAACATTAGCATATTACTCATACAGAAAATACAAGACATAGTAATACCTACAATTGCACACATATTCAATAGTTCCTTAATCACTTCAACTTTCCCTAAAATATGGAAGCAAGCTTTCGTTCTTCCTCTTCCAAAAGTCAAAGTTCCCACCGACCCGAACGACTATAGACCAATCAGTATCCTGCCAGCCATGTCAAAAGCACTGGAAAGAATCGTACACAGACAAATTAGTAACTACATGAACGAACACAAACTATTCGACAAGTATCAGTCAGGTTTCAGAGCTGGACACAACACAAGCACTGCTCTACTTAAAGTGACAGAAGACATTCGTGAAGCAATCGACTCTAATAAAGTAACAATACTAACACTTCTTGACCTTAGCAAAGCTTTCAACTCTGTAAATTTCGACCTGCTCACCCATAAATTGAGAAATCTGCATTTGTCAGAGACTGCTGTGAGTTGGTTCGAATCCTACTTACGGGAAAGACAACAATGTGTTGTATCCGGGAATCGAAGCTCTTCCTGGTTTAACATAACATCAGGGATTCCACAGGGTTCGGTACTCGGACCATTGTTGTTCACGATATATGTCAGTGATATTACATCTCATGTAAGGCATTGTAACTATCACTTGTATGCTGACGACCTTCAATGCTACATCTCTTCCCGCTTAGATCGAATAAATGACGCTATAGATAAATTGAACAAAGACATTGACTCGATTGTGAAATGGACAAAGAAATTCCATCTTAATATCAATCCTGGAAAGACACAAGCAATCATATTAGGACACAAACGGCAAACCGACGCTGTAAAGCACCTCGACATTTCCCCCGTTAAAGTAAGTACAGTGCATATCCCTTTCAGTTCTTCGGTAAAAAATCTTGGCATTCACATGGATAATAATCTCAACTGGGACATGCAAATCACAGAAACCTGCAGAAAAGTATATTCTATTATTCATGTGCTAAAAAGGATAAATGTTCATCTTCCCTCTTGCTTAAAAAAGTCCCTTGTGCAGACACTTGTATTTCCCCATTTTGACTATGCTGACATTTTACTGACTGACCTTTCCAGCGACAACAAAATGAAACTTCAACGTGCTCATAATTTGTGTGTACGTTTTGTAAGCAATGTTCGTAAATATGATCATATTACCCCATCCCTGGAAGCAATAGGTTGGCTTAAACTAGATAAGAAAAGAAATTTACATTCACTTCTCTTTCTCTTCGAAATCTTGAACTCTTCTATTCCTTCGTACCTGTCGTCTCGCTTCACTTACCTTTCTTCCCACCACAATCTGAACACACGCTCTCGCCATGAAACAATACTAACAATACCATCCCATCGCACCTCCTCATACTCATCCTCTTTCACAATAGCCCTGCCAAGACTCTGGAATTCGTTACCTGCTAGCATCAGGGACTGTCGAAATAAAATTCAATTCAAACGCAAACTTACTAGGCACTTGGTCAGTAATTGAGACTCGTTCAGACATGGTTTCTTGTAAATAGTTCTTTTAATCTACCACAAAATATCTCAATATCCGGTAATTTCATCACTATAGAATTTTGTTATTGTAGGTTTAATTTGTAATTTAGTAAATACAAAAATATTCTTTGTTCTTAACTTCTATGATAAAATGTCTAGCTTTCATTAATCAGGTATTCTTGTCGTACTTTAATTTTTATTGTAATTGTAATTGTAAATTTAATATTAATTGTAATCTTATTGTTCATGTTATAGTTGTAATCCCCTGGTAGAGGGGCAGAGAAGGCCTGACGGCCTTATCTCTACCAGGTTAAATAAATAAATCTAATCTAATCTAATCTAAAAGAGGATGAATAGTGGAATGTTCTATGAGAAGAAATTGCTAATATTTGGCTCTCCAGTGACCTGATGTTTAGATTGTGATTGGAAGATAAGTAGTTAAACCGTGAACGAAGATAATGTGGAATAGAAGTGTGGAGAACTCGAAAAAAAAGAAACAGCGATGAAGTGTTCTACGGTCATTGAGTCGCAGCCAGGATAAATATTTTAACGAAGGTGCAATATGGTCGAATTTTCGAGCATTACTAATGAATCTGACACACATATTGTGCACACGCTGCAGCTTGTTCGAAAGTTCAGTTCCCAAGTCTGTAAGTATTACGTCGCAATAGTCAAACAGTGGTAATACGCCGGTTTGCACTAAAGTCTGTTTTAATTCTGGAGAGAGGAAGTTTCTGGACGGGTTAAGAGAATGCATGGTATAGCATATTCTCTTGGATATTTCCTTTATTTGACATTCCCAATTTAAATTTTCATCTAAGTAAATGCCGAGGTTTCTGACGACAGAATTGTATCTCATTGTCTCGTTATTCGTTTGGCGCGCTGTTATCTATTCTGTTGTCTGTTTTTTTGCATTTATTCACATTATTAAATTCGGTGTTCTTGTTGGGACACTCTGTAGTAAATTAGGCTTAAAATAAACTTCGTTTCCATATTTGTGTGAATCAGGCGCTGTTCGAAAAAATCATGCTACAGGAGGAAATTGGTAATTTTTGTGTCTATGCCTGTACACATTCATTGTTACCATAAATTTGAGGCTAATTTTTGCAAAATAATAGTTCATAATTTAAAAAAATATATATGATTTTGTACTTTTTGAGATCTGAAGAATTAAAAATTGAAAGATAATTGCGTGGTGATATTAAAAAAACAGACGCTTTGGAAGATTCTTTGAAAGAGAAAAAAATATCCCTTCTTATAATGTTTGTTTAAAGAATTTCTTCATAATATTAAAAGCAAAAAAGTTACAAGCAGTGCTTAATAATTCTTACTCACTTGGCAAGGTCACCTTATTGATTAAAACTAGGCACTGACATAAAACGTAAAAAATACACAATTTATGTTTCGCAAGTTTTTAATAAATTTTGAAACAGACTTGTAATAAGGACTCTTCAACAAAGCAGGAGAAGGACTGTACTTTTCCTTCCTCATTTAAGAAGAGGAGACGCAAATAAAAAATTCCCATCACTTTTTCCTCAGCCTGCTATTAGGGGAGTGCGCTTTATGAGGTGCCTACAATCTCAATACACCCCACAAACAGGGAGAACATTAATATGATGTTATCTCAGACAATGCTTACAAATGCCGACAAGAATCTAATATCTTCCCAAGCATCAGACAGACGTTTCTTCCGGTGACATTTGGCCCTCTTCTCCCCCATTTCCGCCGCTTGTGTTACGCAATAAAACCTTCTTGAAGCCTGTGTCAGGCTGACTGATGCAACCCGCGCGCTCGCATTGTCTCCTGCTGTGTTCCATATTTCTTGCCCCCTCGATGCAACTCATCAGTCTCCACGAGCTTCTTTACTGTCAGAGGGCGTCGTCTTCTGGCTTCTCAGATGGTGCAGCGAAAAGTGGATAGTAAAATAGAAAAGGCACCAGCAGTGAGGAACGCAAATATTTTTAAACGTGACAATACGAAGATAGAATCAATAAATACTATCAAATATCAGTTTTGCTTTTCAGGTAAGTCTATTTATTAAGGAAATCATTTCAGTCTGCAAGAATAACTAGCGTGGGGCGAAATGGGTGAGAAAATGAGTCAGAGGGAAACAGTGAATAAAAATGTGAGACACAGTGGGGATGAGATAATGTTTGATACATTCAGGAATAAGAACGTGGGAGTGACTGAGTGCATGAGAGAACGACAGAGAAAAATAATGAGTGACTGAAAGTAAGTAAGGAAGTGAGCGAAAGGTGAGTGGTTTTAGAGAAAGAGTGAGAGGATTAATGAAGTATGGAAACATTGTTGAGTCAGATATTGAATGAAAGAGTCAGACTTTTACGTAGGAAGACAGTCTAGGTAAGAGAGAAATTGAAGAGGATAGATAGCAATTCAGCTAAATAGAAGAATAGGGAGTAAACAGGAAATACTTGGCAAAGGAATATGTGAACACAAAAAAGTGATATATAGGCTACAGTATATTAAAGTGATGGTGGTTCGAAAATCAGAAATGTTAAGGACCACCATAACTATGAATTATAAAGTAGGCTGACAAATATATGATATGATATGATATGATATGATATGATATGATATGATATGATATGATATGATATGATATGATATGATATGATATGATATGATATGATATATCATATACACTCGTATCATATATCATATCATATATCAATATCATATCATATCATATCATATCATATCATATCATATCATATCATATCATATCATATCATATCATATCATATCATATCATATCATATCATATCATATCTACTTCACGTGGAGTTGAAATGGACAAGTCATTTGAAAATGTTAACACATCATTGGTACTAAAAATTATATATAATAATAAATTTTCAGTCAAATACACTTTTCAATTTGTGAGGTCAGATAATCTGTTACATCACAATATTTAGTAAGAAGTCACTAATATTTTCGACTTTAAAAAGTCATCTTCAGGTGCATGAGATGCAAACAATATTTAAAAATAGGTGATAAGTTGATCTAGCAATTAATAACATGGTAAATAATGCACGTACTGGCATTTACGATTATATAAATTTCGTGCCTCTTGAGGTAAACTGTACATGGTAAAGCTGAACACTGATGCTAGATTCTCGTGTGTATATAAGACAAGGAGAAGGCACAGCATGATATTAACCTTATACAATTAAAGGCTAAGTATTCTCATTAGATCGTATCATTAAAATTAAATTTGTACAGTTTGATATTAACAATGTTAAAATGTTAAATATAATGTATAAATTTAAAAGAGATGGAGAAACTGTGATGCAAATGCTGTTGGTGGGAGAGCACGCAGTCTAATTCGTCGTGGTGAATGCCATAGTTGTCTGAAAATATTTTAGTTATCTGTCCATACATCATCACTCAGTCTAAAACATGTAACGTCGGGTGAAACACGCCCCCTTGTCTGGATGCAAACAACTGAACAACTATGTAAGTACAAATATAATAAACCTTTAAGAAACGCTGATATCAGCTCTCACAACCTTTTCAAAATTAATAATAACCTATTAACTAAAATATTTTCAGACAACTATGGCATTCACCACGACGAATTAGACTGCGTGCTCTCCCACCAACAGCATTTGCATCACAGCTTCTCCATCTCTTTTAAATTTATACATTATATTTAACATTTTAACATAGTTAATATCAAACTGTACAAATTTAATTTTAATGATACGATCTAATGAGAATACTTAACCTTTAATTGTATAAGGTTAATATCATGCTGTGCCTTCTCCTTGTCTTATATACACACGAAAATCTAGCATCAGTGTTCAGCTTTACCATGTACAGTTTACCTCAAGAGGCACGAAATTTATATAATTGTAAATGCCAGTACGTGCATTATTTACCATGTTATTAATTGCTAGATCAACTTATCACCTATTTTTAAATATTGTTTGCATCTCATGCACCTGAAGATGACTTTTTAAAGTCGAAAATATTACTGACTTCGTACTAAATATTGTGATGTAACAGATTATCTGACCTCACAAATTGAAAAGTGTATTTGACTGAAAATTTATTATTATATATAATTATTAATTGCATTCACACTTTTCTGAAATAACATGTATTTCAAAAACATCATTGGTAGACATACTAATAGGGCTGTGTTAACGTTTCGAGCGATATCTGAGAAGGCCTAATCAATAAACAAACTCTTGCTTTATATCTTCAAAAGGAAAGCGTCCGCTTTGACAGCGGCTGAGTATTAATAAATAATTGAACAATGATACTATACGATACCTCTTATAGTGATATGCCTTCTTATGGATCTATATGGTTGTGACTCGTCATATCCCCGTCAAACAAACAGCAAACTGGGGAGAAATCGGAGCCTCTTTATAAAAAATTATCAATATTTTAGAAATTATCATCACAACAATATCATTATTATTATTTATTAATATTTGAAAATACAGGAAGAAATATCTACCGCGGAGGACGTGTTTCTGACATCACGTAAGGACGGTAAATTAAATGTCATATTAAAAAAAAAGAGCTCATAATGAGAACGAAAGTGTGGAAAGTGTTGGTGGAATGACGAGAGGAAATGGGAGAACCTTGAGGAAAATCTTCCCAACCTTGGCTTTGTGCACCTCGAATCCATTTCCGCCGTCTAACTGAATAATGAATGTGTCTCGTCAGTAGTGAGTCAGGATTCAATCGATCAATCAGTAATTTTCCGTAGTTCTGCCAAGTGAATAAAATCTGTCAATTACTGCGTGGACAAAACTTTAGGTATGGACTCCATGTAGAAGATAGCATGGATTCAGGTGAGTTATCTTGTCATTCTTGCCAATCATCTACTGCAATCAGGTGAGTTATCCAGTCGTCCCATTTAATCATCCACTGCAGTCAAGTGAGTTATGTAGTCATTCCTGCCAATAATCTACTGCAGTCAGGTGAGTTATCCAGTCGTCTCACTTAATCATCCACTGCAGTCAAGTGAGTTATGTAGTCATTCCTGCCAATCATCTACTGCAGTCAGGTGGGTTATCCAGTCGTCCCATTTACTGCAGTCAGGTGAGTTATACAGTTGTCCCATTTAATCATCCACTGCAGTCAAGTGAGTTATGTAGTTATTCCTGTCAATCATCTACTGCAGTCAGGTGAGTTATCCAGTCGTCTCATTTAACCATCCACTGCATTCAAGTGAGTTATATAGTCATTCCTGCCAATCACCTACTGCAGTCAGGTGAGTTATCCAGTCGTCCCATTTAACCATCCACTACAGTCAAGTGAGTTATATAATCATTCCTGCCAATCATCTACTGCAGTCAGGTGAGTTATCCAGTCGTCCCATTTAACCATCCACTGCAGTCAAGTGAGTTATATAGTCATTCCTGCCAATCATCTACTGCAATCAGGTGAGTTATCCAGTCGTCTCATTTAATCATCCACTGCAGTCAAGTGAGTTATATAGTCATTCCTGTCAATCATCTACTGCAGTCAGGTGAGTTATCCAGTCGTCCCATTTAACCATCCACTGCAGTCAAGTGAGTTATATAGTCATTCCTGCCAATCATCTACTGCAGTCAGGTGAGTTATCCAGTCGTCTCATTTAATCATCCACTGCAGTCAAGTGAGTTATATAGTCATTCCTGCCAATCATCTACTGCAGTCAGGTGAGTTATCCAGTCGTCCCATTTAACCATCCACTGCAGTCAAGTGAGTTATATAGTCATTCCTGCCAATCATCTACTGCAATCAGGTGAGTTATCCAGTCGTCTCATTTAATCATCCACTGCAGTCAAGTGAGTTATATAGTCATTCCTGTCAATCATCTACTGCAGTCAGGTGAGTTATCCAGTCGTCCCATTTAACCATCCACTGCAGTCAAGTGAGTTATATAGTCATTCCTGCCAATCATCTACTGCAGTCAGGTGAGTTATCCAGTCGTCTCATTTAATCATCCACTGCAGTCAAGTGAGTTATATAGTCATTCCTGTCAATCATCTACTGCAGTCAGGTGAGTTATCCAGTCGTCTCATTTAATCATCCACTGTAGTCAAGTGAGTTATAGTCATTCCTGTCAATCATCTACTGCAGTCAGGTGGGTTATCCAGTCGTCTCATTTAATCATCCACTGCAGTCAAGTGAGTTATATAGTCATTCCTGTCAATCATCTACTGCAGTCAGGTGAGTTATCCAGTCGTCCCATTTAACCATCCACTGCAGTCAAGTGAGTTATATAGTCATTCCTGTCAATCATCTACTGCAGTCAGGTGAGTTATCCAGTCGTCCCATTTAACCATCCACTGCAGTCAAGTCAGTTATATAGTCATTCCTGCCAATCATCTACTGCAGTCAGGTGAGTTATCCAGTCGTCTCATTTAATCATCCACTGCAGTCAAGTGAGTTATATAGTCATTCCTGTCAATCATCTACTGCAGTCAGGTGAGTTATCCAGTCGTCTCATTTAATCATCCACTGTAGTCAAGTGAGTTATAGTCATTCCTGTCAATCATCTACTGCAGTCAGGTGGGTTATCCAGTCGTCTCATTTAATCATCCACTGCAGTCAAGTGAGTTATATAGTCATTCCTGCCAATAATCTACTGCAGTCAGGTGAGTTATCCAGTCGTCTCACTTAATCATCCACTGCAGTCAAGTGAGTTATGTAGTCATTCCTGCCAATCATCTACTGCAGTCAGGTGGGTTATCCAGTCGTCCCATTTACTGCAGTCAGGTGAGTTATACAGTTGTCCCATTTAATCATCCACTGCAGTCAAGTGAGTTATGTAGTTATTCCTGTCAATCATCTACTGCAGTCAGGTGAGTTATCCAGTCGTCCCATTTAACCATCCACTGCAGTCAAGTGAGTTATATAGTCATTCCTGTCAATCATCTACTGCAGTCAGGTGAGTTATCCAGTCGTCCCATTTAACCATCCACTGCAGTCAAGTCAGTTATATAGTCATTCCTGTCAATCATCTACTGCAGTCAGGTGAGTTATCCAGTCGTCCCATTTAACCATCCACTGCAGTCAAGTGAGTTATAGTCATTCCTGCCAATCATCTACTGCAGTCAGGTGAGTTATCCAGTCGTCCCATTTAACCATCCACTGCAGTCAAGTGAGTTATATAGTCATTCCTGCCAATCATCTACTGCAGTCAGGTGAGTTATCCAGTCGTCCCATTTAACCATCCACTGCAGTCAAGTGAGTTATATAGTCATTCCTGCCAATCATCTACTGCAGTCAGGTGAGTTATCCAGTCGTCCCATTTAACCATCCACTGCAGTCAAGTGAGTTATATAGTCATTCCTGCCAATCATCTACTAGAGTCAGGTGAGTTATCCAGTCATTCCATTTAACCATCCACTGCAGTCAAGTGAGTTATATAGTCATTCCTGCCAATCATCTACTGCAGTCAGGTGAGTTATCCAGTCGTCCCATTTAACCATCTACTGCAGTCAAGTGAGTTATATAGTAATTCCTGCCAATCATATACTGCAGACAGGTGAGTTATCCAGTTGCCCCATTTAATCATCCACTGCAGGCAAGTGAGTTATATAGTCATTCCTGCCAATAATCTCCTGCAATCAGGTGAGTTATTCAGTCGTTCCAGTTAGTCATTCAGTACAGTCATTCCACTTATCGATTCAGTGTAATCTGCAGAGTTATCCAGTCATTACTATTACTCATTCACTCGTGTAACGTGAACAGTCCAGTAATTCGAATTAGCCATGCACTGTGCTGAGCGAATTATCACCTTATTCCATATGCTTACCACTGACTAGATTCTTATGAGTTATCTAGACATTGCAGTTAGCAACTACTACTGACAGAAGAGTTATCCAGTCACTCTATTGTCGAAAACCTTTCAAGGCAGTTCACAATATAGAGAAAAGACACCTAAGCCATTTCGTGGGAAGAAGTTCTGAGTGCGCATGTCACGAAACCGGGTGTATTATCTGGAACCACCACCAAATGGATTTCCATCTACGACGGGGCTGGCATAATTTAATATTAACTGAAAACATTCATTACTCATCTTTTAATAATAATTACTTCCGTATGCAATCATCATGAAAATATTCACTTATTGACGCCAACGTTCAAGTCACTGTTTGAGGCTTATGTTGGTAAAATTGATCCAAGTACAACATAATACATCATGGCGTCCGTTGCGGTGAAGTGCGAACATGAACGTCAACAATGGATATAAGTATTTTGACTTCCTGGCGACAATGAAGTGAATATGTTAGAAGAAAATCGACAAACGATTAGGGAAAACGCGGAAATTCTAGTTGAAGCAAGTAAAGCGATAGGGTTGGAAGTAAATCCCGAAAAGACTAAGTATATGATTATGTCTCGTGACCAGAATATTGTACGAAATGGAACTATAAAAATTGGAGATTTATTCTTCGAAGAGGTGGAAAAATTCAAATATCTTGGAGCAACAGTAACAGACACTCGGGAGGAAATTAAACGCAGAATAAATATGGGAAATGCGTGTTATTATTCGGTTGAGAAGCTTTTGTCATCTAGTCTTCTGTCAAAAAATCTGAAAGTTAGAATTTATAAAACAGTTATATTACCGGTTGTTCTGTATGGTTGTGAAACTTGGACTCTCACTTTTAGAGAGGAACAG